>NC_143160.1:27080179-27282831 GCF_041381405.1 Jatropha curcas | reverse complement strand
GCTCTAACTAGGTGGAAGAATTGGATAGCAATCATCCAGGGGTCGTGCTATATGGATTTTATAAATCTCCATTGCTTGATGTTGTGCCCTCCTGGTTCAAATCTTTTAATGTATCTGTTCCAGCTGATTCACACAAGGCAATTTTAATTTTCATATGATGTTATCTATAATGTTTTTATCTAATTCTGCACGATAATAATTATAGACTGTATTCTTTTTTTTCTGGACTGGATATATTTCATGAATGAGGGGGATCTCAAGTAAATATTTCATGCAGTGCGAATTCCCCAAGCTCCTCTCTTTTTCTCGTAATTACCCAAGTTACTTTACAAATTTTCAAGAATATATTATTAGCAGAATTATCTCTTTAAATTGAATGCCTTTCTTTTCTCGCTCTAGTTAAAGATTTGATCACGTAACACACACTCTTAAGGAATGCATGAAATTCTGGATACCCTTCATATTTATTTTGATATGTCAAAGCAGCATCTAAGGGTAATGGTAGCCATCCTATTCCTAATGACTGATATTAACACCTGAATGCCGCAGATTCTTTTACACTTCTGAAGCATGTAGACTATCATTTCTTATAGATTCCCATTGCATTTATTGGTGATTTGCTCTCACAAATATGTTTATGACGATACAATGAAGCTAATAATTGAATGCCACTTTTCTAATTCTCTGTTGATGCACTTCTCATCACTTATGTGCATTCTAATAATGCTGATGCCATCTTGATAATTTCCCAAACCTGATAGTAACATAGCTGATTTGCCCATATTTTTGCCCACATGATCTGATTCATGAACATTGATGTTGGTTTGGGATGGAATTTATTATAAATACATTAAGGAATTGTTCCTAAATTTGTTGATTACAAGATGACAAGCATACAAGTTGGATCTTTTATCTAGAGCCACAGTAGCTATATATGTACTCGATCTACTAATCATAAAAATATTTGTACCAAATATGCGTACAGCAGCTGTATTTCTTCAGTTCAATTCAATATTCTGCTCCAAATTTGGTCTTATCGAAGGCAGGTTTCCTATGTTCTCGTCTTCCTTTGGACATTTCATGTGATGCGATTCTATAGAATGGCATGCTTAACATATTATATTATGTTAATTAATTAGAATTTGGCATTTACAGCATAATTGTGAATATACTTTGAGCAGTTCTCCATTTCTACAATTTAATTGTCATATTATGCATTTGGTAGCATCATTCTTTTCCTTGTATCATTTGATTGACTTTTATTTTATTTCAGGGAAAATTGCAGGGAGTGAAGCCTTTTCTCAATGGCTTGAGGCTGCTGCAAGGTGGACATAGGTTGAGAACACTTCCTTTTTCATTTATATAACCTTTTTAACTGAAATTGTCTACTGCTTCTGTGCAGGGAAATGGTATTATCCAGTACAAAAATCCTGAAGTCTTCTAGTTTGTGAGTGCTATCCACAATTGCAATAATGTTTAATGGAGATATGGAATTTTGTGGAATTCAATTGGATTACTATTTTCTCTTTTCTGGTATATATATATATATATATATATATAAACTTTCATTTCAATTCTAGAGATTGAATATAACTAAACTAATTTCCATCAAATTCATGGAATTTCAAGTCAATTCCCCAAAATTTATACAAATTAAGTCTTGGACAAAAATTCTTACATCTACTATCTCCTTCTTTTACTCTTTCCTCTTTCCATCTGCTTTTTATTTCTCTCTCTACTGTATTTTTTTCTCTCTATCTTTTTATTTCTCTATCATATTTTTATTTCAATTCGAGATATATTTCAGTAATAGATTTTGTGGAATTCCATCTAATTCCATATCTTAAGTTTATCATACCAAACATGAACATACATTAAATAGAGTTCATTTGTAAATAAATGACAACGCTTTAGATTCATTATACCAGATGGGGCCTTAGTGTTAATTGGCTTACATTTTTCACATGTTGGTACATGGATATTATATGTAAGGGACTATTAGCGCACATTTTTATTTTGTTGCTTATCTAAACAAACTTCCATGCCTTCTGATGTTTCAAATTGATCGTATTGTTTTTGAGTGCATATTTCAATCAGCAAACAGTTGTTTCTCCATTAAAAGGTTGCAAGTAATTAAATGAATTAAAAGCGTTTCACATATGGTAAATGAAAATCTTAAAGGTTCATGATTCTCAGACATCGTGATTGGATATGAAATATTAGAACTGTTACGTTATTTCTGCCTGCAACTTTTTCCTTCTTTAATATATGTCTGGTATGTACAACTGCCCATAAATCTGACCTCACAACTTCATGAAGTGGATATGAGAATCATTCATTTTGTTCTTGCATTATGAGTTTATGGCATCATGACACCTTTATGCAGATTCGAAAAGATGCCACTAGAATCTTAAAAGATGACACCTGACTGCTGATAATGCCCAGTGGGAGGACAGACAGCTATTGAGATCTGTTAGGGGTACTGAAGTGCAGGCTGATTTTGATGATGTGGAAGGACGAAAGTTGATCCTTCTCGTACATGGTTAGAGAACAATACAATAAAGCTTGTCAGTTGATTGGTGGAACAGAATGCAAAAACATTATTACACTTCCTTTTAGCTAAACCATCTGTCATTTGTTGTAATACATACCATTTCCCGTGTACCCATTAAAGATCCTACCTCTGACATGGCCATTATTTCATGCAAAGGATCTGCTCTACTCGGACAAATTCACGAAAAGCAAAGTATGAACAAGTCACGCCAGTTTTTTTGGGAGCTTGCTGGCTCAAAACTTGGCAATATTCTTGGTGTTGAGAAGACTGCTGAACAGGTATGGTCTCAATGGAAATTAATAGGTTTTTGTTAGTTTTTTGAGCTGCAAATTTTTGGAGAAAAATTTTAATACATACAGATGACAGTTTTTCATGGAACAATATTTTCCTCTCTTAATACAAGAACCTTTTTAGAGAAGGCTTACACAGATTTTTCCACTTCAAATTTAAATTTTTATTCGATATAAAGCTAAGATGACTTCTAACTTCAACAGTTCTTCAAAATGTAAGGTTATTGACACCATTCTGTTAATTCTAGATTGATGCTGATACTGCCACACTGGGTGTAGAAGGCGAATTGGATTTTACAGAAGATGCAAATTTGCTCAGCATTTGAACAAGCAGGAGGCTGTGACTGATTTTACAAAGTCCAAAACCCTTGCACAGCAACGCCAATATCTTGCAATATACTCGGTGCGCGAGGATTTACTTCAGGTTAAGGAAGGCACAAAAAGTTTATTCTGTAGTTACAGATTTCTTGCTGTTGTTTATCCATTTCGATGTATGTATTCACCAGTTTTCTCATTCTGTTTATAAATGTGCACTGGATAGTAGGTCCGTGAAAATCGGGTCGTTGTTGTAGGAGAAACTAGTTCAGAAAAGACAACTCAATTCACACAGGTTTTCCTCATGCATTACATTTTTTCTTTTTTGTTTATCCTGCAGAAAATGTTTAACCAGTTATACAAGTCAAATTATAGGCACCTCATGAAGTGGAACCTGACATTTAGATTTTGTTGACAGCTTCTCCATCAACATGGGTGTCGCAAAAAGAGTTAGCGAGGAGATGGAAACTGAATTAGGAGATAAAGTTGGTTACGCCATTCGTTTTGAGGAGGTGACTGTGCCAAACACCATAATTAAGGCAAGTGCTATATAAAATCTATGATAATGAACTCATTAGATCTTATTTTATACTTTCTTATAAGCCTTTGTGTGTGATCGATGTTGACAACTGAAATGTCCATATGCTATGGGTGCCTTCTAATTTATTTAATTATTTTTTAGTTAAACTTCACTTTCACTTTGCATCAATAGTTTCAAAAGATTTCTAATCAAGGGCTTTTATGATAAATTAAATTACTGTACTTTGTTAACAATTATGGTACAAGCTCCTGTAACATGATGCTTTGTCTGAGCATTTTTCTAAGAAGTTTGTAACAGTGGAACGCATTGACAATGATTTGATAACAGTGTCTGAAATCCTAACAACTTGGATTTGTGATTTATTTTAATTTTAGTATGTGCACGAGTATTATTCATCATTGTAGTTGCAGGCTTTTTTTTTTTTTTTTTTTTTTTTTTTTTGTAGTTGCAGGTTATTGAGCAATTCATGTTACTTTCTTCATTAACATTTACTTGAGTTCTATGCTTATAATACAATGGCATTCTAAATTTTTATATGCTCATTCTGCAGTATATGACAGATGGAATGCTTTTGCGTGAAACTCTAAAAGGTTCTGATCTTGATGAGTACAGGTAAAAAGTTGTCGTTTTTCACAACTTTATGACCAACTCATTTTTGCTGGAGCAGAAGTCCTTAGTTCGATGGTTTTGTTGCCCGATAATAGTCATGGATGAACCACCTGAAAGATCTTTAAGCACATATGTGCTGTTTCGAATATTCAAGAAGCCGGTTGCACAGCGTCGTGACTTCAAGCTTATAGTAACGTCTGCAACTCTAAATGCTCAGAAATTTTCCAATTTCTTTAGGAGGTAACTTATTTGCCTTGTGCTATTAAAATAAGGCAGGCAGCATTCTTGAGTCCATTTCGCTCACATAGATTTTAAATTCAAGTTTTATTTTTTAAATGTATTGCAGTGTACCGATTTTCCACATTCCAGGGAGAACATTCCCTGTGAATACTTTGAATAGAAAAAATTCCCTATCAAGATTATGTTGGAGCTGCATTGAAGCAATCTATGACCATCAACATTACCATTGCACCAGGCGATATTCTGATATTTATGACTGGCCAAGACGAAATCGAAGTGGCCTGTTATGTTCTTGCTGAGCACATGGAACAACTCATCTCTTCCTCAAAGAAAGCAGTAGCTAAGCTCTTGATACTGCCTATATACTCCTAACTACCAGTTGATTGGCAAGCAAAAATATTCCAAAAAGCATACGATGAGCCCCGAAAATGCATTGTTGCCACCAACATTGCTGAAACATCGTTGACAGTTGATGGAATTTTTTATGTCATTCACACAGGGTATGTAAAATGAAAGTTTACAATCATAGGATGGGTATGGATGCTCTCCAAGTTTTCCCTGTTAGCCGCACTGCTGCTGATCAGTGTGCTGGACGTGCTAGTAGAACTGACCTAGCTACATGTTATATGCTTTATACAGAAAGTGCTTACCTAAATGAAATGGTGCCAAGTCCAGTGCCAGAGATCCAGAGGACCAACCTTGGTAATGTGGTTTTGTTGCTCAAGTCTCTCAAAATTGATAACTTGCTAGATTTTGATTTCATGGACCCACCTCCACAGGATAACATCCTCAATTCAATGTATCAGTTGTGGGTCTTGAGTGCGCTTAACAATGTTGGACGCCTAACTGGAGTTGCCATTCCACCCTCCACTTGCTAAGATGTTGTTAATGGGAGAGCAACTGGGATGTATAAATGAGGTTTTGACGATTGCAAACGCTTTCAATGCCATCAGTGGTTTTTCGCCCCAAAACATGGAGCAGAGGAAAGTGATGTTGCAAGGAAGAAATTTTTTGTTCCACAATCTGACCACTTAACTTTGCTTAACGTTTACTTGCAATGGAAAGAGCACCAGTGCAGTGGAGCCTCACTGGCTGGCTGAGCCGAGGTCAAAGTTTTTGATAGGACTGTTGAGAAAAGCCCAAGGCGCTACAAGGTTTATTCTAGAAGAAACAAAGAACAAAGAGGGTAGCAAAGGAATTAGCAACACTGCTGGACACGTCAGTAGATTCTGTTAGGGGGAAATCATATATATAGCTAGTGATTGGAATGAGAGGGTATCGAAAAAGATACAGGGTTTGTTATTTTGGCAGGGGGTCTCTCTCTCTGTATCGGGCTGGTCCTAGGGGTTGCTTGCAACCTTTCTTTTTACTTTAATTTTTCCCTTTCTGTTATTATCTTCCCTGTTCTTCAATCAAGACGTGCTTGTAAATCTGAATTCTCATTTAATGGAAGTTACAATCTCTAATTTCATCTAACCTCGATTTCTTCTTCTCTCTTCTTTAACTTATCTGTGCTGCGTTCTTAACTCTAACAAATTGGTCCGACCTGCCAGATGCTAAAAACAAAGATGGAATCCAGAGTAGAAATGTTAGAGAAGAACGTATCTACAATTCAAGCACAAATATCCTCCATTGAAGACACCCTTTCCACCTTACACAACCTTCCAGCTGATAATACAGAAATCAAATCCCTCCTTAAGACCTTAATCGCCGGAAAAGCACCTGCCATTATCTCTGAAAGCTCCACCCATCCTCACCCAAACGTCCAAGAAGAAACATTATTTTGAACCACACCACCACCAGACCCTTTACAGATCCGAACCCATCCTTCATACCCAAAAAACTGGATATGCCTACCTTCAATGGCCTAGACCCTGTTGGCTGGATAGCAAAAGCCGAACAGTATTTTGAACTTCATAACACCCCACCAGCTTCCCAAGTCTCTGTTTCTATGTGTTCTATGGAAGGAGCACCTCTTCATTGGCTTAGGTTGCTTCATTTTCGAAATCCTTAGCTGGGTTGGACCCAATTCAAATCTGAACTCATCAATGCATACAACGACGATGTGTCCTCTAACCCATATGAGCTTCTTGCTGCTGTCAAACAAATGGGTACTGTCACCCAATATATTGATGATTTCATCTTCAGAGCAGCTCAAGCTCCATCTCTCTCTGATCCTCAATTGATCGGTTATTTTCTCAATGGACTCAAGGAAGGAATACGTGTAAAAATTCGTTCCTCTGATACTGGTGAATTATACAGGGCTCTGCGCACGTCTCGAGAAGTTGAATTGGAAGTCGCTTGCTCAATCCAACCACCGCCTCCTTTAAACAAACCCATCGTCGAAACGTTAGTGACTTGCATACTACGCAGCGTTTTGGACTTGGCCCAAAATCTTTTTTCCCAACTACAACCCGTGCCCCACACCAAATTACTTTCTCGACCCAGACAGAAGTCGTTCCCACTCCATCTCCTAGATCAAACGACCAACCACAAACCCTAACCCACCATAATCGACCTCTCACCCTACCTGCTCCTCCTCCACCTCTACCCAACACTACCAATAGATTTCGTGGCATTTGCCACTACTCCCATAATGATTACCAAGAGCTTCGAGCCAAGGGACTGTGTTTTTGTTGCAAACAACCCTATTCTCCATTACACGAGTGCCCCAATAAGTCACTGAGAGCTCTGATTGGTGGTGAAGATGATGTTCTAACAGATGATGGTTTATTTGCGGATATGGAACCCAATTCCTCTAATTTTCTCTCTACTAAACTGGATGAAGCTCACTTCTCTGAACTAGATTTACCACTCTATTCAGTGGGGGATATTTCACGACCTCGTACGATGAAGTTTAGGGGCACCCTATCACTTCAAACGGTCACCATAGTGATTGACAGTGGTGCCAGCCATAACTTCATCTCTGGAGATATGGTTAAATCACTCAATTTAATGGTTAGTCCCACGCCTCCCTTCTTTGTCAAATTAGGTGATGGGCATCGGATTCAATCCAGAGGTGTTTGTAAGAATTTAAAGCTTCAGTTTGGTTCTATTGGGATAACAGGGGATTTCTTTGTTTTCCTTTTGGGCAGAGTTGATATTATTTTGGGTATTGCTTGCCTAGAGACTTTGGGGGAAGTCAAGGTCGATTGGCTAAAAATGACTATGGGATTCAGTTATAATGGAAATTGGGTAACTCTCACTAGGGATCCTTCATTGTCCCGTTCTTCAGCTTCCATTAAGTCCCTATCAAAGGTAGCTGTTGATGACATTGAATTTTCTGGGTTTTTATGGGAACTATCTGCAGACACAACATATTCAGCCAACTCAGCAGCCCTCTGCTCTAGTCAATCTCAGCAACTCCAGCAGCTCCAATCGAAATTTCCTACGATCTTTGAGGACTTAAAACACCTTCCCCCCAGCCGTCCACAAGACCACAGAATCATACTTCAACCTGGACAGGGTCTTATTTCAGTAAAGCCTTACAGATATGGGCATCTCCAAAAGGATGAAATTGAGAAAATGGTTGCTGATATGCTTTCTGCTGGAATCATCAAGCCCAACTCTAGTCCAGTTTTATTGGTTAAGAAGAAAGATGGCAGCTGGCGATTTTCTGTCGACTACCGCCAACTTAACAGAACAACTGTTCCTCACAAATACCCTATTCCAGTTATTCAAGAATTGCTTGACGAGCTACATGGAGCCCAGTTCTTCTCGAAGCTGGATATGAAATAGGGATTTTATCAAATACTAGTGGCTCCTTCCGATACTCACAAAACGGCCTTCCGCACTCATTCCAGGCACTATGAATTTCTAGTAATGCCGTTCGGATTAACCAATGCCCCAGCGACATTCCAAGCAGTTATGAACGACATATTTCGGCCGCACTTGCGCAAGTTTGTTCTGGTATTTTTCGATGACATATTGGTTTATAGTAAGTCGTGGCAGGACCATCTACACCACCTAGAACTTGTATTTCAGCTGCTCATAAACCATTCACTACACTTGAACGCCAAAAAGTGCTCTTTCGGCAGAATTTCTTTTGAATACTTGGGACATGTCATTTCCTCCCAAGGTGTTTCCATGGAACCTTCTAAGATCTCCAGCATCTTACAATGGCTAATACCGAAGTCTATTAAAGCTGTCAGGGGATTTTTGGGTTTGACAGGATACTATCGGTGCTTCATACTGAATTATGGACGCATTGCACAACCGTTGACTCGGCTATTAAAGAAGGAAATGGAAAATTTGAGGAAGGAGCAAGCATAGAGGTAGAGAGGGAAAGCAAGGAAAAAGAGAGGCAAGAGAGGGCAAAGCAACAGCAGCAAGTATCAATGCCAGGGAAAACAACAGCAGAGGTAGAGAGGGAAAGCAAGGAAAAAGAGAGGCAAAAAGGGTACAACAACTGTAGCAAGTAACAATGTCGGGGCTGCGACAAGGCCACTTACCTGATACCAAAAAGCTTGGTTTGTGAATGTCACCTAAACATGTTAGAGATTCAGTGAATTTGTTGGTGAATTGGATAGAAAAGTTCAAAAAGTTGCAACTGGGTCCAAAACAATCCAATTGAACTGCCCTAACCATGATGTATTTATCTGTTAAATGTTAAGAACACCTACCTACTATAACAGATGCTGTAGAAGGGGGAAGAAGTTCTCTAAATCGTTGGTAGTGGAGAAGAAAATCATTAGTTGATATATTTTTCTATGTCAATATGTAGATATTTTTTTCTATTATGTCAATATGTAGCCATAATATTAAAGTGCTTGTGTGAGCATGCCAGTCAAATAAGCTATTGCCCTGTGTAGCACAAACTTTGCATAGCGGATAAGGATATTAGTTGGGTGTTGTTTGGATGGGATTCACAAGACTGGCTTTTGCTATGACTGAGCACCAACATTGCTCTTCTTAGGAGTAAATCATTTGATATACTTGAACTTTGTGAGAGGTATTAAATACACTCTAAAATAACCTTAATCCCTCGTGTACTTTAATTTTACCTTTTTGTTAAAATTGCATCATAATTTCAATTTGGTCAAAATCTATGTAATATATAAAAACAGATAAGTTTATCTTAAATGACATTGTCAAGTGTAAAAAGAGCAGTTATTTAGTATAATTGTAAGAAAATAAATTGTAATGACAGTGATTTTAAGAAGATAATTTTTTTATTTATATATTTTTAGATAATGTCATATAAGAGAAAAAAAAAAAAGAAAACTAAATAAATATTAATAAGTAAAAACTATTTTATTTGGAAATAAGCAAGGAATATAAGGAAATTAATTCTGATAATTTTCTCTTCAAATTAGAAGGAAAATAAAAAAAAACTATAAAAATAAATTTGTAGAGAAAAATTAATTTTATTTTTCTTTTATATAAAAAAGTAACAAATTTTTTCCTAAAAAAAAATTTAGTTCAATAAAATGTCACTGTTCAAAGAATTGACTAACCTTAATTTTTTTTTTCTACGTTCAAGATTTTTTAATCCAATGAACTCTCCCTCCCATTTAGATTTACGCTTTGATGAAAATTCATCATTGGAAGAATTGGCTTCTAATCCCAATTATTTACTCTTCGCATGTTCTTTCCTCTATTAATTTTATTTTTCTTTTATATCCAAAAAAAAAAAAATAACAAGTTTTTTTCTGATAGAAAAAAGTAGTTCCAAAGCAATTGCAGAGAAGCCAGACTCACCTTGAAAGTAGGAGAAGATGAAATAGTCTTCAACCTGCTTGATATGATAAAGTAGCCAGAGCAAAATGCAAAATGTTTTAGAGTTGATGTCGTGGACAAAATTTCAAGGGAAATAATTAGCAGGGAAATCTATAACGACCCATTCAACAAGTTCATTCCAACTGTTTATAATGATGAAGGGGAAGATCCTAAGCATATAGAACTATACCCTCCACCCAATGATTCATCAATAGGAGATCCGAACACACCACCAACTGCAGAGATCATACAAAACATAGAACTGAAACCCTTGCCTAAGGAACCTAGGTATGCATTTCTTAGTCCTGATAATACTTACCCTGTGATAATCAATTCTTCTTTAAATGTTTATCAAGTACAAAAATTGTTGCATTTGCTTAAACAACATAAGAATATCTTAGGGTATAATATTAAATATATAAAAGGTATAAGTTCATCAATTTGCATGCATAGAATTTTATTTGAAGATAGATTTAAGCCTTCAATTGAGCCGCAAAGAAAACTAAACCCAAAGCTTAAAGTACTTAAAAAGGAAATAACTAAACTGTTAGACGCAAGTATCATTTATTCTATTTCTGACAGTCAATGGGTCAGTCCAATTCATGTAGTGCCTAAAATGGGAAGGATCATTGTAGTTAAAAGAGAAGATGACACGACTTTAGTCACTAGAGTTGTGACCGGATAGCAAATGTGCATTGACTATAGAAAATTAAATAAAGCCACCTGGAAGGATCAAATTTTATAGATCCAAATTTACCATATATGTAGATCATGCGACAATCAAATATTTGATCGAGAAGAAGGATGCAAAGCCAAGATTGATTAGATGGTAATTGCTGCTACAACAATTCGACTATTTAATCAAGGACAAGGACGGATCAGAGAACATTATAGCAGACCATCTATCCAGAATCAAAAGAGAAGAAGATATCGGAGACGACCCCTTGGTGCCCATTGATGATTCATTTCCAGGAGCACCAACAATAATAGATACGTTCTAGTCGCAGTGGACTATGTGTCAAAATAGGTCGAAGCAATAGCAGCACTAACAAATGATGCAAAGGTAGTTGTCAAATTCCTGAAGAAGTACATCCTCACCAGATTCAGTATACCCAAAGCTCTTATCAGTGATGGAGGATCGCACTTCTGCAACCGACCTTAGGAAATTTTATTGAAAAGATATGGAATCACTCACCATATTGCTACTCCATATCATCCCTAGACAAACAGACAAGTCGAAATCTATAATCGAGAATTAAAGGACATTTTGGAAAAAATAATGAATACTCTAGAAAGGAGCGGTCTTTAATATTAGATGATACTCTATGGGCTTATGGCACAATGTGACATCCCGACCCGGCAAAGTGATCCTAAGAGGGCGGGTAGAGCGAAGCTCCTGACTAGCTTCTAGCATGGTAGGCTAACTAGGGTAGTGGAATGCGGGACACAGGAATGAACCGAATCATATATCGAAAAGGGGGAAACTAATCATTAGAGGCGCCTTTTGGTGGAATGGCTGGAGGTTGGAAGAACTCCAAGGTTAAGCGTGCTCGCTTAATGGAAATCTTAAGATGCGTGACCTCCTGGGAAGTTTCCCATTTCACCTGCGGGACAAAACCGTGCGGGTCTTGCCAATCTTGTATGGGGGATTTGGCTTGATCCAAAGTGGACAATTCCTCTGGTGATTAGAGTCAGGCGTGACACACACTTTTCAAAACACCAATTCAAATGACTCCGTTCAGACTTGTGTTCGAAAAAATCATGTCACCTTCCAGTGGAGTTGGAACACAAAGCGTTTTGGAAGAAGGCATCCGAACAAAGAATATTGCAGATAGAAGAATTGGAAGAAATACAACTCGACGCCTATGAAAGTGCAAAAATTTATAAAGTACGGACCGGACACTGGCATGACAGACATATTCTGGAAAGGGATATTAAAGAAGGAGACCAAGTACTGCTAAAATCCCACTGGTCCAAAATGAAGGAGATCAAGGCTCTTAGCTTGTGCTTTGGATACCGACAACAACAGCCGTATCCGGAGCTCTAGGCTCGGAACCTCTCCTCACACGCCTATCGTGCTGCTGCTGCTACAAGAGAAAGGCACAGTTTATGAATGGAAGACACTAGGACAAAGCCAAGAACAGAATAAAAGGAGAAGAAACTCACCAGTAGCGGAGCAGCGCCTTGGCCTCTATCTAACTCCTCCACCTCAGCAAAAGGATCAAATTCAGTCGAAGGAGGGATGTGGACCAGAAGCTTTGTCCACACAAGTACGTCATAAGCACTAGGCACAAAGCCTGCCAAGTGATTTGTAGCAGCTGTCCCTCTTCGAGCAGTCGCAATGTCCTATTCCAGTCAGATGGACTTAGTGGGCAGCATGTAATATGGGACATCATAAGGAACTCTCCTCTGATCTAGGCCAAGTTCCCACTCATATACCCTCTCTCCGAGGTAACACATATCGTAGAATAGTCCCAGAAGGAGGAGGCGTCTGTGTTGATAGACGACAGCTACCTGAACAAAATTGGGAAAGTCAAGTGCATCTCCCCATGGGTATTTCTCTATCTATAAAATATGAAAAAGAAAAAGAAAAAGCAAAGAATCAGAAAATGAAAGAAAACGAAAGAAAAAAAAAAGGAAGCGAAAGAAAAATGTAATAAACAAAGGGAGGAACAGACTTACTGGATCCCAGCTCGAGCATTCAGTAACTGCTAGAACATCGCGACATCTGAGGTGTTATAAGAATACCTCCTGCTATAGCGCCATGCTCAGCCTCGAGGAAGAGTTCTCGCATTTACACCACCCTCGAAGCCAAACAAGCCAAGCATGAGGAGGACTTTGTGCTCACAAGCCTAGATCTGCATTATACATAACCCAGAAATTAATGAATAAGACGAAAAGCAGGAATAAAAGTAAAAAGTGGGGAATAACCAAAAGATGTGATTTTGTACCTTAATAACTCGCTTGTAGCCAACTTTCAAATGGGCTCCATGGACGCAAAGGTCCACGCCATAGTACAGATAAGACAAAGTGGCAGCTCCCTAGTTGAACTGCCTAGTGGCATCTAGGTCCTGTAATGGTGGTAGCAGTGCCAAATCCATATCGTTACCATGGTTCGTGAACAAGGTAGTCGACAACAGATAGAATAAGTAAGCTCATGCTACCACGTCTACATCCATCACAGCTACCCCCTCCTGATGCATCTCTTGATAATGAGTATATATGCTCTCATACTTGACCTTCTAGCCAAAAATAGAGGGCTCCACTCCAGTGGCAGCTTGGAGACTCTGTAACACCCGTCGCCCGATCCCGAAAGACCCGACGGTGGATGCCACATTCGGTGCCGGAAGCACCGTCTTAACCTACATATAAATCATACAATCATATTATGAATTAGAAGTGACTTAGTATTCATAAGTTTAGCAAGTAAAAATATTTTGTTTTGAAAATGCTTTGGGAGAGTCCTACAGAAAAACTGCAAGAGTTTCCCCTAAAAATAGAAGTTGCCAAACATATGAATACAAAGCACTGCCAATTCCAAACTCCAAACCCCATCAAACTCCAATAACAACACAATAGCACTTCTATCATTTCATATCCTCAATAACATTTTAGTATTCATCAATTCAATACATTCATTTAAACATATCAACTTTTAATGTTCTAACCATTAAGTAAGTCCAAGTGTATCTCCCAATATATACACCAAAATAATTTACAACAATATGCTTAAGTTATAAAGTAACTCATACAGTCTCCAAAAATGTAATCGTTATACATGCCATAATTTTTAGTTACATAAAATACTAATCAACTACCAAAAGATCTCTTCAGCTCTGATGCTACTCTTCAGGTCTTTAAGCAGCAAGCACAATCTCCAACATGCGCGTGATAAAATCAACGCGCTGAGTATAAAACTCAGTGGTGCTCATAAAACACAACAAACCAATGTTGTGATGACAACATACTTAAAAAAAATCATTTATATACATAAAATCATTAAATTGGAACATGTATTACATATGTACACCAACACATCATGCTTTAAAAATTCATTTGATATCAAAAATACGTTGTGGTAAACTAAGAGTTATTAACATAATGTGATCTCATTTATTTCATTTCCTTAAAAATATTGTATAAGGGCTCACATACACTTTGGAGAAAAAGAAGCAGATAAGTTTTCATAGCTTATTCATAATGGCCTTAGGTCGCCAACCTTTTCATAACATATAGAGCGCGTCCGCCCTAACATAAGACACCCACGTGCCTGGCATATGATCATAGCTTCTTATCATAATGGCATCAAATGCCGAGCATGCTCATCATACATAATAAAATCAAATCATGCATCAAATCCACACCAAGTATATTAGAGCCCAAAAACATTTCTCATAAAATTCATGTTCTTTAGTCTTCTCATAATAAAAACTTAATTTACACTTAAGTAATTCATAAAAATTCTCATACTTAAACAAAATGACTTGACATAGAAAATTTTCAGCATAAAAGGAACATTGACCTTTGCTGTGTTTTTCAAACATAACTTGAGTTATGGGTCTCCAAATTAAATGAAATCAGAGTCATTAGAAAGCTAAGACAAAATCCTACAAATGTTATGAAGGGATCACAGCCCAGATCAATATGGAAGATAACAAAACAAAGCTAGGAACACATACTAACAGACCAGACCTGATTCAGCAGAACCAAGTCCAATGTTTATTGAATTCCTACTAAACCCCACACTCAAATTAAACCAATCCAGAACGATAGAATTCTCAAGACACAGAGCAACAACTTTTATGAAGAAATCAGGACCTAATCTTGTCATTATAGTGGTCAAAATGGGCACTCAATTCAGTGATGCATGTGGCCCGACACAAACAGAGTCAGTTTGGGTGTTTCAGCCATAAGTTGAGTTATATATCTCCAAATTGGACACAAGAGGATGGGTTGGAAAGCTAAGAGATAGACCTACAACTTTTATGAAGGAATCAGACACAAATGGAAAATAGAAAGGACTGAAAAATGGTCCTAAATCTCACTCAAAATCACGTTTTTCCCAAATTCAACTTACTTTAGCCATGAAAGGAACATGAACCACAAAGATACAAGGTAGAACATAAATACTCATCAAACATCATCCAAGAGCATGTAATGGCAGCCAAAATTCAACAAACCAATCATTTCATACAAAATCTCAAAATATACAAATAATAGCATAAAGGCACAAAATCAAAATTTTGAATAAGGTAAGTGTATTTATGAACACTAACCTTCAACACAAGCTTTAACAAGCTTTAATCAAAGCTTCTCAAGCTTTGGCCTTGCCCTTATCTTTGTTAGAAGGCTCTCCACCCTCTACATGTAAGAAACTCAAAATCAAACAAAGAAAACAAATAAAAGAAGTAATTGGAGCATGATTAAGCATGTATATGCTAAAAGACAACTCTAAACCCAAAAAGAATGAGATTATCATAAAATCACTTACTTGATCCAAATAGGAAAATCACCAAATTCCTTGAAATTAGTCACCAAAAATGACTTCTCTAGCTTCACTCTCTAATATTTAGTGCTTAAATCAAGTTGGATGGGTGAATTTAATGTGTTTACTTGGTAAGAATTGAAGAAAATGAAGAAGAAGAAGAAGAAGAAGGAGAAGGAGGCGTGTAGGAAAAGGAGAAGAAGGACAAAGTGTTGCTCAATAATTGATAGTTGCTTTTAATAAAGCAACTAAAGGGTATTTTGGTCTTTTCTCCAAATTGGAGGGTGTTTTGGCCTTTTCTCCAAATATTCTCCAATTAAATTCCTTCAAAATATTATTTCTCTCCACAAAACTCTCTAATTTATTCCATAAAAATACTTCCTCAAATTTCCTCCATAAAAATAATTGCTCAAATTTACTTACTTAATATATTACTATAATTCACTATTCACTAATTATCTAAATTCTCCAAAAATATTCCTTACTTACTTTCTACCCATAAAAACCATGCATACATGCTCCAAAAATGTTAAATAAAATATAAAACATAAATAGTAATTTTTCCGGACCAAAAATAATACCAACTTCCGGACCCGTGGTACTATTCACAGACCGGTAAACAACTATTGAAACACAGGAAAAATGGGGCGTTACAGTTCTCCCCCCCTTAAAGAATTTCGTCCTCGAAATTCACCTGAATTAAACAACTGAGGATGTTGTTGTCTCATAATCTCTTCACTTTCCCAGGTAGCTTCTTCGGTCTTATGGTTTCTCCAAAGAACCTTTACCAACGGAATTCTCTTGTTACTTAGTTCCTTGATTTCCCTAGCAAGTATCCTCACTGGTTCTTCCTCATAAGTTAAATCTGGCTCTATAGTCACAGATTCCACTGATATTACATGTGATGGGTCGGACCGATACCTCCTCAACATAGATACGTGGAAAACATTATGTATCCTATCCAGGTCTGGTGGTAAAGCTAGTCTATAGGCTAATGGACCCACACGCTCAATGATCTCATATGGACCAATGAACCTAGGACTAAGCTTCCCCTTTCTTCCAAATCTCAATATTTTTTTCCACGGAGATACTTTAAGGAAAACCTTATCTCCCACTGCATACTCTATATCCTTCCTCTTCAAATCCGCATAAGATTTCTGACGATCTGAAGCTGCTTTCAATCTATCTCTGATAATTCTGACCTTTTCTTCTGTATCCTGAATCAAATCTGGACCTACCATCTTGCCCTCACTCAATTCTGACCAACACAGTGGAGTCCTACATCTCCTACCATATAGTGCTTCAAAAGGGGCCATCTGAATACTCGACTGATAACTGTTATTGTAGGCAAATTCTACAAGTCGAATGTACTTCTCCCAACTGCTCTCAAACTCAATAGCACAAGCTCTTAACATATCCTCCAAAATCTGAATAACCCGCTCTGACTGACCATCTGTCTGAGGATGAAAAGCTGTGCTGAAATTCAGCTTAGTACCCAGGGCCTCATGTAGCTTCTGCCAAAATCTAGAAGTAAATCTCGGATCTCTATCTGAAATGATGGAAGAAGGAACCCCATGTAATCTCACTATCTCATCTATATACAGCTCTGCATATTGCTCCATGGTGAAGTCAGTCCTAACAGGAAGAAAGTGTGCTGACTTAGTTAATCTGTCAACTATTACCCATACAACATCTTTCTTTTTAGGAGTTAAAGGCAATCCAGTCACAAAATCCATAGTAACCTTATCCCATTTCCACTCTGGAATAGAAGTAGGGTGTAACAAACCAGAAGGAAACTGATGCTCTGCTTTCACTTGCTGGCACGTCAAACACCTCGACACATAATCTGTGATATCCCTCTTCATCGCCAGCCACCAATACTGTGATTTCAAATCCTGATACATCTTATTACTGCCAGGATGCATAGCATAGGGACTACTATGAGCTTCCTTTAAGATACTCTTCCTCAGCTCTGAAATTTTAGGCACACAAATTCGATCCCCAAAGTACAAGCAGTCGTCATCTTTAATCATAAATCTCTTTTTCCTTCCATCTTTGACTAGGTCTTTCCATAAGGCAATTGTCTCATCATCCTTCTGTGCATCTGGAATCTGCTGAAGTAGACTAGGTCTAATCATAAGCTCTGCCACGAGTGCACCATTATTAGCTACAGATAATCGAGTATTCATAGCACGTAAAGCAACCAAGGACTTCCTACTAAGTGCATCTGCTACCACATTAGCTTTACCCGGATGGTAATCAATGGTGAAGTCATAGTCCTTAAGTAGCTCTAACCATCTGCGCTGTCTCAGATTAAGCTCCTTTTGAGTAAGCAGATACTTGAGACTCTTATGATCCGTATACAAATGACATTTCTCACCATACAAGTAATGCCTCCAAATCTTCAAAGCGAAGACTATAGCTGCTAACTCCAAATCATGAGTAGGGTAGTTCTTCTCGTGTGGTTTAAGATGTCTAGAAGCATAAGCAACTACCTTACCCTCCTGCATAAGCACACAACCCAATCCATTATGTGAAGCATCACTATACACATCATACGGTCTACCCGAAACTGGCTGTGTCAACACTGGAGCCTCAGTAAGCATCGTCTTCAGCTTCTCAAAACTATTCTGACATTTATCATTCCACTCGAATCTGACATCTTTTTGAAGAAGTCTAGTCAAAGGAGTCGCAATGAGAGAAAATCCCTTGACAAATCTTCTATAATAACCAGCCAATCCTAAGAAACTCCGAATCTCTGTCACATTCTTAGGTGGCTTCCATTCAAGCACTGCCTCTATCTTCTTCGGATCAACTCTAATACCCTCAACAGAAATAATGTGACCCAAGAAAGTAATCTCAGACAACCAGAATTCACACTTACTCAGCTTAGCATACAATTGTCTCTCTCTCAATATCTGAAGTACAATTCTCAAATGATGATCATGATCCTCTCTAGTCCGAGAATATACCAAGATGTCATCAATGAACACAACCACAAACTGATCTAAATAAGGATGAAAGATCCGGTTCATCAAATCCATGAACACTGCAGGAGCATTAGTAAAACCAAATGGCATTACCAAGAACTCATAGTGACCGTAGCGTGTCCTGAAAGCAGTCTTAGGTACATCTGATGCCTTCACCCTTAGCTGATGATAACCTGATCTCAGATCTATTTTCGAAATTACACTAGCTCCTCTCAACTGATCAAACAAATCATCGATCCGAGGCAATGGATACCGATTCTTCATAGTAACTTTGTTAAGTTGTCTGTAATCAATACACAATCTAAGTGATCCATCCTTCTTCTTTACAAACAATACTGGAGCACCCCACGGAGATACACTAGGACGAATAAACCCCTTATCAAGCAATTCCTGAATCTGTATCTTCAACTCTTTCAACTCAGCAGGCGCCATCCGATACGGAGCAATGGATATCGGTGCAGTACCAGGCATAACCTCCATACCAAACTCAACCTCTCTCTCAGGAGGTAAACCAGGCAACTCCTCTGGAAACACATCGGGAAAATCACATACTGTGGGTATATCATGGACACTAGGAGATTCTGACTCTGGAGCAAGTACACATGCTAAGTAGGCCTCACAACCATGCTGGATCAATCTTCTAGTAGTAGAAGCAGAAATAACATTAGAGAGGTAATCCGACCTCTCACCCACAACTACAATCTCCTCACCAGATGAAGTCTGGAGTGTAATCCTCTTAAGTCTACAATCAATCATAACTCCATGTCTAGATAACCAATCCATACCCAAGATCACATCAAACTCCCGGAAAGGCAACTCTATTAGATCTCCCAGAAACACATGGCCATAGATTACCAATGGACAATCTCTATACACCCGATTAACTACGACACTATGACCTAAGGGATTAGTAACCTCAATACCATGCTCTAACATATCAGCATGTATATTATCCAATCTACCCACATGTATGCATAAATATGAATGAGTAGAACCAGGATCAATCAAAGCATATACAGAAATTTCAAAGAGAGAGAATGTACCAATGATAACGTCTGGGGCATCCTGCTCCTCCCTAGTCCGGATAGCATACGCTCTGGCAGGTGCTCTGGACTCAAGTTTTTCCATTGTCTCTGAAACTGGCCTCTGACTCCCAGTACCTCCTGTATCACCACGGCCTCTGCCTCTGCCTCTCGAAATATAAGGAGCCGACCTCCCTACCTGAGGAGCTGCACTAGCCAAAGTCATAGGGCAGTCTCGAAGCAAATGCTCTGTAGACCCACATCGAAAGCATGCCCCAGAAAATCTCCTACAAACCCCGGGATGCTTCTTTCCACACTGAGGACATGGCGGAATATCAATCCACGTAGCACCTCCACCACTAGCAACAGATGTGGTCTGTGGAGCTACTCTGCCATGAGTACCCTGTCCATGTCTCTGAATCGGTCTAGACCAGGTCTGTGATGAACCTCTATGCCTCTTACTACTAGACTGAGCCCCAGAAGTCTGTCCAGATACCATACCCTGAAACCTCTTTTGTTGACCCTGCTGACTCCGTTGCCTCCTAGCCTGCTGCTCATTCCTCACTTCCTCAAGCTCTAAAGCTGCCTTCACTAGGGAAGACAATGATGTATGAGGATGAGCAACCAAATGCATGCGATATTCATCATGCAAGCCTTTCCTGAAGCGCTTGCATCTATCAGACTCAGTAGGAATCATCTCAGTAGCATACCTACTCAACCGGATGAACTCTCTCTCATATTCAGCCACAGACATTCTGCCCTGTTTTAACTCTAAAAACTTGGCTTTACGGTGGTCAATGTAAAGCTCCCCAATATATTTCTGTCTGAACGCAGAAAGAAAGAAGTCCCAAGTCCTCTGCTCAGCACTAACTGTCCGTGATACAGTATCCCACCACTGGTAAGCTTCCTCTCTCAATAAGGAAGTAGCACAAACCAAACTGTCTACAGGTGAGCACTGCATCTGCTCCAATATCCTCTCTACAGACTGGAGCCAATACTCTGCTGCAGAAGCCACATCATCCTTTCTACCCATAAACTCAACAGCTCCATATTTCCTCAGTTTCTCAATAGGGGGACGAACTGGAATAGAGGCTGGAGTAACTGGAGCCTGGGGAACAGCTCCCGCTGCCTGCCTCAAAGCAACAACTAACTGCTGAACAAACTTATCCTGGTTAGGCCCAGCAGGACCTGCAGCAGCTTGCCCCACCCTCGAGGCGTGCTTTGCATCAGAACCCACAGCACCACTAGCGGCATCTCCAACAGGAATACCACCACTAGGAGGGACATAACTATCCACCTCCTCATCTGACAGATGTTGAGACATCACTCAACTCCTACAAAGACCAAAAGGTTCGCATCAGAGAGAAGTTCCAAACCAAATCAATATGGCATGTATTTAACTTAAATTACTCATACTCTCACTTCAAAATAGATAAATTCCTATATATGCATATAGTCCTAGAACCGCCTAAACCTATGCTCTGATACCACTAAATGTAACACCCGCCCGATCCCGAAAGACCCGACGGTGGATGCCACATTCGGTGCCGAAAGCACCGTCTTAACCTACATATAAATCATACAATCATATTATGAATTAGAAGTGACTTAGTATTCATAAGTTTAGCAAGCAATAATATTTTATTTTGAAAATGCTTTGGGAGAGTCCTACAGAAAAACTGCAAGAGTTTCCCCTAAAAATAGAAGTTGCCAAACATATGAATACAAAGCACTGCCAATTCCAAACTCCAAACCCCATCAAACTCCAATAACAACACAATAGCACTTCTATCATTTCATATCCTCAATAACATTTTAGTATTCATCAATTCAATACATTCATTTAAACATATCAACTTTTAATGTTCTAACCATTAAGTAAGTCCAAGTGTATCTCCCAATATATACACCAAAATAATTTACAAAAATATGCTTAAGTTATAAAGTAACTCATACAGTCTCCAAAAATGTAATCGTTATACATGCCATAATTTTTAGTTACATAAAATACTAATCAACTACCAAAAGATCTCTTCAGCTCTGATGCTACTCTTCAGGTCTTTAAGCAGCAAGCACAATCTCCAACCTGCACGTGATAAAATCAACGCGCTGAGTATAAAACTCAGTGGTGCTCATAAAACACAACAAACCAATGTTGTGATGACAACATACTTAAAAAAATCATTTATATACATAAAATCATTAAATTGGAACATGTATTACATATGTACACCAACACATCATGCTTTAAAAATTCATTTGATATCAAAAATACGTTGTGGTAAACTAAGAGTTATTAACATAATGTGATCTCATTTATTTCATTTCCTTAAAAATATTGTATAAGGGCTCACATACACTTAGGAGAAAAAGAAGCAGATAAGTTTTCATAGCTTATTCATAATGGCCTTAGGTCGCCAACCTTTTCATAACATATAGAGCGCGTCCGCCCTAACATAAGACACCCACGTGCCTGGCATATGATCATAGCTTCTTATCATAATGGCATCAAATGCCGAGCATGCTCATCATACATAATAAAATCAAATCATGCATCAAATCCACACCAAGTATATTAGAGCCCAAAAACATTTCTCATAAAATTCATGTTCTTTAGTCTTCTCATAATAAAAACTTAATTTACACTTAAGTAATTCATAAAAATTCTCATACTTAAACAAAATGACTTGACATAGAAAATTTTCAGCATAAAAGTAACATTGACCTTTGCTGTGTTTTTAAAACATAACTTGAGTTATGGGTCTCCAAATTAAATGAAATCAGAGTCATTAGAAAGCTAAGACAAAATCCTACAAATGTTATGAAGGGATCACAGCCCAGATCAATATGGAAGATAACAAAACAAAGCTAGGAACACAGACTAACAGACCAGACCTGATTCAGCAGAACCAAGTCCAATGTTTATTGAATTCCTACTAAACCCCACACTCAAATTAAACCAATCCAGAACAATAGAATTCTCAAGACACAGGGCAACAACCTTTATGAAGAAATCAGGACCTAATCTTGTCATTATAGTGGTCAAAATGGGTACTCAATTCAGTGATGCATGTGGCCCGACACAAACAGAGTCAGTTTGGGTGTTTCAGCCATAAGTTGCGTTATATATCTCCAAATTGGACACAAGAGGATGGGTTGGAAAGCTAAGAGATAGACCTACAACTTTTATGAAGGACTCAGACACAAATGGAAACTAGAAAGGACTGAAAAATGGTCCTAAATCTCACTCAAAATCACGTTTTTCCCAAATTCAGCTTACTTTAGCCATGAAAGGAACATGAACCACAAAGATACAAGGTAGAAATGTCTACCACAACATAAATACTCATCAAACATCATCCAAGAGCATGTAATGGCAGCCAAAATTCAACAAACCAATCATTTCATACAAAATCTCAAAATATACAAATAATAGCATAAAGGCACAAAATCAAAATTTTGAATAAGGTAAGTGTGTTTATGAACACTAACCTTCAACACAAGCTTTAACAAGCTTTAATCAAAGTTTCTCAAGCTTTGGCCTTGCCCTTATCTTTGTTAGAAGGCTCTCCACCCTCTACATGTAAGAAACTCAAAATCAAACAAAGAAAACAAATAAAAGAAGTAATTGGAGTATGATTAAGCATGTATATGCTAAAAGACAACTCTAAACCCAAAAAGAATGAGATTATCATAAAATCACTTACTTGACCCAAATAGGAAAATCACCAAATTCCTTGAAATTAGTCACCAAAAATGACTTCTCTAGCTTCACTCTCTAATATTTAGTGCTTAAATCAAGTTGGATGGGTGAATTTAATGTGTTTACTTGGTAAGAATTGAAGAAAATGAAGAAGAAGAAGAAGAAGAAGCAGAAGAAGGAGAAGGAGGCGTGTAGGAAAAGGAGAAGAAGGACAAAGTGTTGCTCAATAATTGATAGTTGCTTTTAATAAAGCAACTAAAGTGTATTTTGGTCTTTTCTCCAAATTGGAGGGTGTTTTGGTCTTTTCTCCAAATATTCTCCAATTAAATTCCTTCAAAATATTATTTCTCTCCACAAAACTCTCTAATTTATTCCATAAAAATAATTCCTCAAATTTCCTCCATAAAAATAATTGCTCAAATTTCCTCCATAAAAATAATTGCTCAAATTTCCTTACTTAATATAATACCATAATTCACTATTCACTAATTATCTAAATTCTCCAAAAATATTCCTTACTTACTTTCTACCCATAAAAACCATGCATACATGCTCCAAAAATGTTAAATAAAATATAAAACATAAATAGTAATTTTTCCGGACCAAAAATAATACCAACTTCCGGACCGGTGGTACTATTCACAGACCGGTAAACTACTATTGAAACACAGGAAAAATGGGGCGTTACAGACTCACTCACAGGCCTGCACGGTCCAATGTCCTCATCTAGTCATCAAACACCACTGACCGTCCCCCAAACAATAATCCCATGATAGCAACAAAATCTATCAGCGTGATCATCATCTTGCCGAATGATAGATGGAATGTATGTGTGGAATCCATCACTGCTCCATAAGTGCCAGTATGCTAGATGGCAGAGTCCGCCCTGCACCCGAGGAAGAGTGTCCACGAAATGGCTAAAGCCTACCTCTCGGATGCGCTCCTGGACCCACTTGGGTAGTCGCTCAAACCATTCACTGACCGCAAAGGTATTGCCACTGAATTTCTTGCGCCTCGCGCTCTTCTGCAAAAAATATAAATCGCTTTGAGTATGCTAACAAAGTGCAAAAGCACGTCTTTTTATGTTTTCGATGTAGGTAAGTAAGGAGAAACAACAAAAATTGCAAAATTAAGGTGTAACACAGACAATATGGCGCGAGCCACAAAGTAGTGGCGTACACAACAAGTTCTATGGAGCACGCCATAGGTCTACAGTCCAGCTAAACACCATTCAAAGTGGCGCAAGCCACAAAAGAGAGAAAACTTGAAACTAAAAGGAATAAGAAAGGTTGAAAGTGACAAAATGATGTCACTTTTACCTTTTATAAGAGTTAGTGGGGCCCATAGGCCCAACTCAAGCCTTCCAGCCCGGTTTGACCCAAGGATTCATTAACCGTGACCAGCTCTCGTACTTAGCGGCAACCAATCAATGGCTAGCCACCTAAGTAGGGGCAACACACCACTGGCCATAGGTAATCCTCCCCGTTTTGCATGCCACGACATAATTTTCAATAAATTCACAAAAACTCACAAAACACACACAACTCCACATAAGTTCATGCACACACTAATTCACATGGATTCATGCAAAATCACGTATTTCTATGCAAATTCATGCATTTTTATGCAAAATCACACATCACACACGCACACTTTTCCAGGCCTAATCGTGAAATTTCTAACCATAACCGGCCAAAGAGCCTTTCTCCCCTATGTTGTAAAAATGATTTTGCAGTTACCTCCTAAAGCGGAGCATCTCAAATCCAAAGCCGTCCTGAGTGGTGCACCTAAACCGTCTCGTGTGGCTCATCGTAAGTCAGCCGAGTCAGGTTTTCAATATCCCTTGGGCATCGTCCGAAGGACAACCTTCCAAAGTGAAGCACTCTCAAACCAAAGCCGTCCACTGGTGTAGACTGTCGCAGAAGTCACCGACAATCACCATAGCGTAATTCGTCCACCTGTCAAATACCGTAATGGTACCGTAAGTCCCCCGAGGCAAGTTTTCAAAGTCCCCTTTGCGCCGTCTGAAGGACAACCTCCCCAAGTGGAGCATTCTCAAATCAAAGCCGCCAACTAGCGCAGACAGTCGCAGAAGTCACTGACAATCACCATGGCGTAATCCGTCTGCCTGTCAAATATCATAACGGTAATCCATATCAACAAATCCATCAAAATGGTGCACCTCATCCATCAAAGTCGTGCAAGCCAAGTAAACCAGGTAAGTATTTTCTTACTTATGCGTCTACTATATGCTTTGATGATATTTAGCTTGAAAAGCAAAATATGACAAAGTGGTGGCAAACTATGGACACTTAAATTTTGCCTTTAAAAGATTCAGTGATGATACACCATTTTTCCATCAAATTGGATCAAGATGCCCAATCAATGGTCCATCACTGAGATTACTTACGTGTTTAACCATTTTTACTTTTTCGGGTTACTGGGCGTTTCGCAATAGAACCGAGCCCGAGAAGCACGTCAGGTCCGCCCAACACACTTCCTGGTGCTCTGCCTTATTTTGCATGCCACCCGATTCGATTTTATAAAAGTGGACCCGGTCTTGTTGCGGGCCCGACAGTGGCATTTTTGCCACGTCAGCACTAAACAAGGCCACCCACCCTCATTTGCCTATAAAAGGCATTGGGGGGTGTGCCAAAGAGAGGATTTTTTTGGATTATAGGGGAAACTATTACTTTTTCAAAACTCAAATAAAAGATCAAAGGCAACAAGTGTTACCCTTTGATCTAAAGTTGAGATTTTTGTTTATTCAATCATAAAACCCCAAAGATCAATAAAAGAATCCCAAGAAAAAAAAAACACATTTTTAATTTTCAATCTTGGATTGTTGGATCAAGGACCAAGGAGTTGCGTTTCTTCATCTGTTTTCATCTAATCCTTTAAGGAATCTTCAAAAAATAGTTTTTGAGAAACTTAAACCTGTTTTTCCGTCATTTTCTTTTCTTTTTTTAGTGTCTTAAACTCCTATTATAGGTCTGGTTGTGAGGGGAACTTAGGATCAACCACTAAGGGGTTTTTATGCCCCGTGGCATGAGGCAAAAGTTAGTGGCGTGCGCCATATGTAACACCCCTTCCCGGTCCACCCGTAAACCCGAATGAACCGAACCGAGACGCTACAAACTGGTTCACTGTATGGTCTGACATGCTGAAATCATAATGTATATTGAATATAATATCATACTGATGCTGTTTATATTAATAATGTAATTAATATTTACAAAACATGATACTAGTTTACAAAATGAAATGGGCCCAACTGTGTGCCCTGTACATGCCATAAAAAGGGTAGACAAAAATACACATCCAATATGAGTAGCTACCCTGAAGACTGAGTCTTCTATAGATGAACCGCAGCAGTTGTAAGCCGACTCTCTACGGACCAAACTCAAAACCTGCAAGTTAAACAGGTAACTCGCTGAGCAAATAAAGCTCAGTGGATATCTCAACATATAAGAAACAATCAAGCACATACATAGATAGAAATAAGCATGTAAATGCATATGGATACTTAAACATATAAGCACATATAGCATGATCCTTTCATTATACCTTGATTATCTTTTGTACTGTTTATAATACTGTATGATTCATGAAATGTTATGCCAAGATATCTGTATGGCTCCATAAGGTTATAGTGAAACCGAAGTGATAAGAAAAACTGTATGAAACTGGATGAATACTGTATGCTTGGCTGCTATGGCCGATATATAATCATATCCACTCAACGGCCTGTAGCCGGAGTACCAAACTGTATGGGGCGCAGATCTGCTATTCTATGTCGCGACATAGCCTTATCTACATGGTTTCTACCTAACCTCAATGGAGCATAATGTTGATATGTCAATAATATAACACAACATCATATTCATAGTTCATAAATCATAATGTTTATTTGATTTCACATCATTTGTATGCTTGCATGATGTTTTGATACATGGTCTCATGTTGTATTTTGATGTTAAAGTGATTGGAGGCATATAAGTGAAGCAAGGAATACAATTGCATTGAAAAAGAAATCCAAAAGTGCGTGAAAACATAAGTCGTGAGCGCGCCTTGCAAGGTCGCGAGCGCGTACTTGAAAGTCGCGAGCGCGTACTCCAAAAAGCTTGAGTTCTTCTTTAGCTTCTTCTCTCTACAATCTTAGAACTCCCTTCACCTATAAATTAGAATCCTTATGAATTCTAAAATAATAACACCAAATGATTCAATTATGAACTTAAAGAAGGTTTACTTACTTGGATAGAAAAAAAAGTTGAAGTTAAGGCTTAACTACCATGAAAATTGAAAAGAAGGTGGAAGAAGCGAAAGGAAGAAAATGAAGAAGATGAAGATAAACATGAAAAATGGGAAAGTGAAATGATATGCACGGGTAGGCTCGAGAATATCCATGACTTTGTGTAAAAGTTCTAAATGGTACCTCAATTAGCAAAAGGCTATCACTTAATACCCAAGCTTAATCTTTTAATGCAAATCAATCCTCACTCATATGCTTCGATCTTTTCTCTCAATCAAGTAACTCCACTTAAAATCCCATTCTACCCCAACCGGGTTTGGTTCAACTCGACTCAACTCTATGCTAAGACTCGACTCAGCTCGGTAGGATGTCACAATTCTCCCCTCCTAAATAAAAACTTCGTCCCGAAGTTTACCTGTTGTGAACAAATGCGGATACTGTTGTCGCATGGTGTCTTCAGATTCCCAAGTTGCTTCTTCTGTCTTATGATTCCTCCAAAGAACTTTTACCAATGCTATTTTCTTGTTCCAAATTCTTTAGTTTCTCTGGCTAAGATCTGAACTGGTTCTTTTTCATAGGTGAGATCCGGCTGAATTTCAATCTCTTCTGCTGATAACACATGTGATGGGTCTGATCTGTATCTCCTGAACATTGATACATGAAAGACATTATGAATTCGATCTAAGGTTGAAGGTAACGCTAGGCGATAGGCTAATGGTCCTACGCGTTCAACAATCTCGTATGGACCAATGAACCTAGGGCTAAGCTTACCCTTTCGTCCAAACCTTAGGATCTTTTTCCATGGTGAAACCTTCAGAAATACTTTATCACCGACCGAGTACTCAACATCCTTTCTCTTTAAATCAGCATAAGACTTCTGTCGATCACTTGCTTCTTTCAGTCGTTTCCTGATGATTTCCACTTTCTCTTCTGTTTCTCTAACCAAATCTGGACCCAAAATCTTCTTCTCACTCAATTCTGTCCAACACACAGGTGTCCTACATGGTCTACCATACAATGCTTCATATGGTGCCATCTTGATGCTTGATTGGTAGCTGTTGTTGTAGGCAAACTCCATGAGAGGTACATATCTATCCCAACTGCCTTCCAATTCTATAACACATGATCTCATCATGTCTTCCAGAATCTGAATGACTCTCTCTGATTGGCCATCTGTTTGAGGATGAAATGCAGTACTGAAATGCAATTTCGTCCCTAATGCTTCCTGCAGTTTACCCCAAAACTTCGATGTAAACCTTGGATCACGATCAGAGATAATGGATGATGGAACTCCATGTAGTCGAACTATTTTGCTCACATAAATGTCTGCTAACTTGTCCAGAGAATAGTCCATCCTGACTGGTAGAAAGTGTGCGGACTTAGTTAATCTGTCCACGATCACCCATACTGCATCATGCTTTCGCTGCGTCTGAGGTAATCCAGTAACAAAATCCATCGTGATCTGATCCCACTTCCATATTGGCACTGTTATTGGATGAAGCAACCCAGATGGTAGTTGATGTTCTGCTTTTACTTGTTGACATGTTAAACATCTTGTTACAACATTTCCGATATCTTTCTTTATGCCCGGCCACCAATAACCTTTCTTCAAATCTTGATACATCTTGGTACTACCTGGATGCATTGTATATGGACTGTTATGAGCTTCATGCAGAATCTTTTGTCTAAGCTTTCCTATCTGTGGTACAACAACTCTGTCTTCATAGAATAAGACTCCACTGTTATCCAATCTGAATTTCCCACCATAATCTTCCTGTACTTGTTTCACCCATAATGCTGTTTGTGCATCTTTCTTCTATGCCTCTGCAACTTCCTGAACCCAAGATGGCTGTACTTGCATCTGTGCTAGAATAACTCCCTGCTGTTGCAACTCCATACTAACTCTCATTGCTCTCAAAGCAAACAATGATTTCCGGCTAAGGGCATCAGCTACCACATTAGCTTTGCCCGGATGGTAATTAATGACATAATCATAATTAGCCAAAAGCTGCATCCACTTCCGTTGTCTTGAATTCAAGTCCTTCTGTGTCGGTAAATACTTTAAACTCTGATGATCTGTGTAAATATGACACTTTTCACCGTACAGATAATGCCGCCATACTTTGAATGCTAGAACAATGGCTGCCAGTTCTAAATCATGGGTCGGATAATTCAGTTCATGTGGCTTCAATTGCTTGGAGACATAAGCTACCACTTTTCTGTCTTGCATGAGTACACATCCTAACCCAATATGAGAGGCATCACTGTAAATCTCAAAGTCTTTACCTGACACTGGCTGAGTCAACACTGGTGCTTCAGTCAACTTTTTCTTCAAAGTGTCAAAACTCTGCTGACATCTATCATATCAAGCAGGTTGAAGACTATTTCATCGGACATCTATCATCCCATTGGAATACAACTGCTTTCTTCAATAATCTTGTTAAAGGTGATGCAATGATGGAGAATCCCTTTACGAACCTTCTGTAATAACCGGCTAAACCCAGAAAACTTCGAACTTCTATGACATTTCTGGGTGGTCTCCAATCAACAATAGCTTCAATCTTCTTAGGATCCACTCTGATACCCTCCGATGACACCACATGTCCTAAGAAAGAAACTTCTTCCAGCCAAAACTCACACTTACTGAGCTTGGCATACAGCTGTTTATCCCTCAGTGTCTGAAGTACAATCCGCAAATGTTTATCATGTTCGACCTTATCTTTGGAGTAGACCAAAATGTCATCTATAAACACCACCACAAACTGATCCAGATATGAATGAAACACGCGGTTCATGAGATCCATGAAAACCGCTGGTGCATTTGTGAGACCGAATGGCATGACTAAAAATTCATAGTGACCATATCGGGTCCTGAATGCAGTCTTAGCGATATCTTCTTCCTTTATCCGCAACTAATGGTATCCCGACCTAAGGTCGATCTTAGAAAACATACCTACACCTTTTAACTGATCAAACAAATCATCGATCCGAGGCAATGGATACTTATTCTTGATTGTCAGTTTGTTCAGTTGTCTGTAGTCAATGCACAATCTGAATGATCCATCTTTCTTCTTTACAAATAACACCGGTGCTCCCCAAGGTGATACACTGGGTCTGATAAAGCCTTTATCCAATAACTCCTGTAGCTGAATCTTTAACTCTTTTAGCTCGGCTGGTGCCATTCTGTAAGGGGCAATTGATACTGGTGCTGCTCCAGGATAGACATCTATGGTAAACTCCACTTCCCTCCTTGGTGGTAACCCTGGTAACTCTTCTGGAAATACATCTTGATAATCACACACTGTTGGTATGTCTTACACTTCTGACTGTTCTTTCTCTGCTTGTAATGCACATATCAAGTATGCTTCACAACCTTTCTGAATTAATCTCTTTGCTGCCATGGCTGATATCACATTACCCAGAAACTCTCGCCGCTTCCCGACTACGGTAATCTCTTCCCCTGCTGTTGTATATAGTGTCACCCTTTTCTTTGCACAATCAATTATAGCCTGATGTCTGGATAGCCAATCCATACCCAGAATCACATCAAATTCTCTAAATGGCAACTCCATAAGATCTCCTGGAAACTCTTTTCCATGAATAACAATTGGACATCCTTCGACCACTGTATGAGTTTGTACTACATCTCCTAATGGATTAGTAACTACCATACCCTGACTCACATATGCAACTTCTAACCCTTTAACCCAAGGTTTAGGTACACTAATGTATGAATGAGATGAGCCAGGATCAATTAAAGCATAAACTGTATGATCACATAAGGAAAACTCACCAACTATTACATCTGGAGCTTCCTCATCTTCTCTGGCTCGCATAGCATAAACCCTGGCTGGACCTCTAGTATCAGGTCTGTCCACGGTCTCTGACTGCTGTCTCTGCCCTCCTGAGCTCTCACCTCTACCTCTTCCTGTTATGAACTGTGTAGGACCTTTTGCCCTCTTCGGACAATCCTTCTTTTGATGGTCTGATGCTCCGCATATCCAACATTTACCAGTCACCAACCAATAATCTCCACCATGCCGTCTGCCACAATGCTCACAAGGTGGCAAAGTATAACCGGCTGACTCTGCACCTCTACTGGTGCCTCTACCAGCTCCTCTGCCTGAACCTCGACTACCTCCGGCAGAACTAGCCACAACTGATACCGCTGGCATGTTAGCACCCCTAGCTGCGCCTTGGCTAAAGGGAGGTCTAGAACCAGCTGAACTACTAGCACCTCTTAATCTCTTGCTTTCTGACTGATAGGTACTGGGTAAACTCTGAGTCTGGTCTCTCCTCTGCTGAGACCGCTGGCGTCTGGTACGCTGACTGGCCTGAATTCGCTCTATCTCCTGAGCTGCCTCTACCAAAGCTGAGAATTCTCTGAAACTGGAAGCTACCACTCCCATCTGAATCTCATCGTTCAGGCCTTCCTGAAACTTTTTACACCTCTCGACTTCTGTAGCCACTATTCCCTTACCATACCTGCTGAGCCTGGTGAATTCTCTTTCGTATTCTGAAACTGACATTCTGTTCTGCCTCAGGTATAAGAATTCTTTCCTTCTCGCATCTAGGTAAGCCTCTGTGATGAACTTTTTCTTGAATTCATCCAAGAAGAATTGCCATGTACGCTGCTCTGCTGATACCCACTGCTGAACAGTAGTCCACCAGGTATATGCCTCATCTATGAGCAATGATGTGGCACAAACCAACTTGTCCTCTGGTGTACATTGTAATTGTTCCAGAACTCTCGATGTCCCATCTAACCAATACTCAGCTCTTTCTGGACTATCATCCTTGTTAGCACTGAATTCTTTCGCCCCATATTTCCGAAGCTTCTCTAGTGGGGGCTTTCTTTCTCTTTCTACTACTATTGGTGCTTGAGGTATCACCCCTGCAATCTGTCGAAAAGTATCTGCAAGCTGCTTTAACAACACCTCTTGACCTGGTGCTTTGGAGCCTCAACCTCCACTATTCTGGCTTGACCTGGTGCTACTGGAGCCTCACCCTCCACTGCTCTGGAGGCGTGTGACTCGCTCTCACCTTCCTGTGACATCCTCCTAAAAGAACAACAACTGCTTAGTTCATCAGGGTAGACATGGCATGTACACTATACTGACTTATGAATGCAAGCCCGGGGAAACTGAACCTAGGGCTCTGATACCAAAATTTGTAACACCCCTTCCCGGTCCACCCGGAAACCCGAATGAACCGAACCGAGACGCTACAAACTGGTTCACTGTATGGTCTGACATGCTGAAATCATAATGTATATTGAATATAATATCATACTGATGCTGTTTATATTAATAATGTAATTAATATTTACAAAACATGATACTAGTTTACAAAATGAAATGGGCCCAACTGTGTGCCCTGTACATGCCATAAAAAGGGTAGACAAAAATACACATCCAATATGAGTAGCTACCCTGAAGACTGAGTCTTCTACAGATGAACCGCAGCAGTTGTAAGCCGACTCTCTACGGACCAAACTCAAAACCTGCGAGTTAAACAGGTAACTCGCTGAGCAAATAAAGCTCAGTGGATATCTCAACATATAAGAAACAATCAAGCACATACATAGATAGAAATAAGCATGTAAATGCATATGGATACTTAAACATATAAGCACATATAGCATGATCCTTTCATTAGACCTTGATTATCTTTTGTACTGTTTATAATACTGTATGATTCATGAAATGTTATGCCAAGATATCTGTATGGCTCCATAAGGTTATAGTGAAACCGAAGTGATACGAAAAACTGTATGAAACTGGATGAATACTGTATGCTTGGCTGCTATGGCCGATATATAATCATATCCACTCAACGGCCTGTAGCCGGAGTACCAAACTGTATGGGGCGCAGATCTGCTATTCTATGTCGCGACATAGCCTTATCTACATGGTTTCTACCTAACCTCAATGGAGCATAATGTTGATATGTCAATAATATAACACAACATCATATTCATAGTTCATAAATCATAATGTTTATTTGATTTCACATCATTTGTATGCTTGCATGATGTTTTGATACATGTTCTCATGTTGTATTTTGATGTTAAAGTGATTGGAGGCATATAAGTGAAGCAAGGAATACAATTGCATTGAAAAAGAAATCCAAAAGTGCATGAAAACATAAGTCGCGAGCGTGCCTTGCAAGGTCGCGAGCGCGTAATGCACCAGATGAGAGACAGTGAGTTATCGGGCACAAGTCGCGAGCGCGTACTTGAAAGTCGCGAGCACGTAGAGTGCAACATGAGAGACAGTGAGCTCCCAGGCCAACTGCGTGAGCGCGTGATGAAGGTCGCGAGCGCTTGCAGGCCATGGGCTAAGTCGCGAGCGCGCACTTGCAAATCGCGAGCGCGAGAAATGCCAAATGAGAGTCAGAGAGGTTGCGAGCACAAGTCGCGAGCGCGCACTTGAAAGTCGCGAGCGCGAGATGTGTCAAATAAGAGTCAGAGAGTTTCAGGTGAAAGTCGCGAGCGCGTAATTCAAATTCGCGAGCGCGAGAAGGCAACACGAACTCTTCATGCAATTCGCGCGCGCGCTTCTAACCTGCACTGTCTGTACTCTTTTGGTCATATCTCTCAATATACAACTCCGATTTGGATGATTCAAAAACCCATGTAAATCTAACACATAGAGGAACAAATAACTCTTCTATGATACTTCCTAATTCCATCATTAAATGGGGTCAAAATCAAGATGAAGTTACTGGTAAAATTCCAGCAAGCCCTGTTTCAACATAAACTCAATATTTACTTCATTTATTCAATACCTCCCCTGTTCTCCCCTGTTTCTCACCATTACCAGTCCTCCCACTCAACATAAAGCAATATATTGTCTCACTAGCAACACACCACACAATTCTCATACAAAGAAAATGAAAATAACAAGAGATATCAAACCTTTACTCCAAAAAGCTTGAGTTCTTCTTTAGCTTCTTCTCTCTACAATCTTAGAACTCCCTTCACCTATAAATAAGAATCCTTATGAATTCTAAAATAATAACACCAAATGATTCAATTATGAACTTAAAGAAGGTTTACTTACTTGGATAGAAAAAAAAGTTGAAGTTAAGGCTTAACTACCATGAAAATTGAAAAGAAGGTGGAAGAAGCGAAAGGAAGAAAATGAAGAAGATGAAGATAAACATGAAAAATGGGAAAGTGAAATGATATGCACGGGTAGGCTCTAGAATATTCATGACTTTGTGTAAAAGTTCTAAATGGTACCTTAATTAGCAAAAGGCTATCACTTAATACCCAAGCTTAATCTTTAATGCAAATCAATCCTCACTCATATGCTTTGATCTTTTCTCTCAATCAAGTAACTCCACTTAAAATCCCATTCTACCCCAACCGGGTTTGGTTCAACTCGACTCAACTCTATGCTAAGACTCGACTCAGCTCGGTAGGATGTCACACCATATGCCCTCTGTGGTCCGAGGTCCTGCGATTCAAAGGCTCTGAATGTATAAAAACCCAATAAATGTCTCGATTTGGAGATCCAGTGGCCAAGCCCTGACCTTGAATGGTTTGTGATGCATATTAAGTCACACATGGATTAAATAAACAACAAAAATGAGATTGAGAGCTGTGATTGATGAATTTGTTCATCTTCTTGGATGAACATTAAGATTATGAGCTTAAATCTTGATTAACCATTTAATTTCTTGTCTTTTAATTAATGTTCTTTACATTACAAGCACTTTTACTTCTCTATCATTTGATTTTATGCTCTTTAATGCCTTTATGTTTATTATTACGTTAACCCTATATTTAACGAGTTCTTATCTTATTCATGCATCATTTCTTCATTGTTGTGGATGAATGAGTGTTGTTTGATTAGGATGTATGCTTTATGATTTTGTAAATATTGCTTATTTCTGTGTTCTATTTATTTTGCTTCTTATTGTGTTTTAGTGCTTATTATTGCAAAATGTAAAGAGATCCTCATTAAAGAGCTTGTTTGTAATAATTATTGGTTATTGGGAAAATTTGGAGGATTAAGGGTAGATTGTAAAATTAGGTAAGGATTGTAACTCTTTTCTCCTCCCTCCTTCTTTGTGAATGCTTTGTATTTCATGCTATCATAATTTGTATGAATGACACAGTTTTCTTCAAAATTGCATAAAAAGGATACATCTCAATTTTAGTTAATTGCATTATTAATTATTGTGAATCTTTGGACAACAAGGAGGCTAGTTTAAACGAGCAATAAGGATGCCTAACACCTTCCCCTATCATATCTAACTCCCAAACCCCGTCTCTTGTTTAAAACCCGATTAGCCGATTCCAAAGAATAGTCTACTTTGAGAATTGAGTGTGGCGACTCCTAAATAAAACTCTTATCAAAGTAAGGAAACCTTTTTTGAGGATTAAATAGGTTAATTTTCAAATAAAATGAACCAAGCCCATTTGACATGATTATTTCCAAATCACTTTTGGGAAAAATCGCACATCCTCATATGCCATACATATGCAAAATTGGTGCTACTCTAGAAGCATTCGATAGTTTTGGCCCAATATCTCTCTGTCTGTTGCTTAGCACACTATTTAGAGGGTGTAATATTTCATCTAAGACCTATAGGAAGCATTAAAATCATTTTTGGGCCACTCTGCGTCGGAGCTTTCGGGACCGAAAATCCAAAGGTATACCCATTCGGTCTAAGAAGCCCTATATGAAGGCATGTTCCAAGAGCCGATATCGTCTTTACGCCTAACAGGCAACTTGTATAGGGCATTCTAGGTGATAGTTTTGGCTCTCGTGGTCAGTTAGGCATGCCTATCTTGCCTGCTCGATGCATCATCAAGAATTGCATATGCCACACAAATTCATGCGTAAAATCGGTGCCACTCTGGAAGCATTTGGTACTTTTAGCCCAACATCTCTTTGTCTGTTTCTTTGTACGCTATTTCAATGTCGTAATATTTCATCTAAGACCTATAGAAAGCATTGAAATCATTTTCGAGCCATTCCATGCCCGAGCTTCCGGGCCCTAAAATCTAAAGGCGTACCCCTAGGAAGCCCTTTCTGAAGGCCTGTTCCGGACCCCTTATCATCTATACACCTAATGGACAGCTCATATAGGGTATTTTAGGCAATAATTTGGGGTCTCGTGGTCATCCTAGCATGCCAGTCTTGCCTGTTGGATGTGTCATTTTGAATTGCATATGGCATATAAATTCGTGCGCAAAATTGGTGCCACTTCGGAATCATTTGATAGTTTTGGCCCAACATCTCTCTGTCTGTTGCTTGGCACGCTATTTTGAGGGCATAATATTTGTCTAAGACTTGTAGGAAGCATTAAAATCATTTTTGGGCCATTCCATGCTAGAGCTTCTGGGACCAAATATCCAAAGGTATACCCGTTTGGTCTAAAAAGGTTTAAAGGCCTGTTCTGGAGCCAATATTGTCTGTATGCTCGATGGGCAGCTCGTATAGGGTATTCTAGATGATATTTTAGGGTCTCATGGTTAGCTTGAGATGCCTAATCTCCCCTGATCAATGCGTCATTAAGAATTTTGATAGTATTGATTTTTATAGTGTTTTTATTGTAATTCTCATTAAGATTTCTAGAACTTTTAATTAAATTTCATATAATATTTGTATGATTTTAATCAAAAGCTTCTTTGAATTACAACTCACTTGATTGGGAAGAAAATTGTAGGATTTTGCAAAGAAAAGAACAAAACAAGGCAAAATACAATTGGCATGCCCCAGCCCGTGCTAAGGAGCACGGCCGTGCCTAGCACAAGGCAAAACAAGCCAAAAAGCCAGAGGCGCGCACGCCCCAGACCATGCCGAGCCGCACGCCTGTGCCCACACTGGAAGGAAAGACCTAGGCCGTGCAGCTTGCCGCACGCTAGTGCCGCACCAACGCTAGACTTCCAGAGAGATGCACGCCTCAGCCCGTGCCATCCCACACGGCCGTGCGCGCTATCACCCAGACTTCCAGGAGACTGCACGGCCAGACAGCACGCCCGTGCGCGCTAGCTTGCCAGACCATGCTACGGAACACGGCTCGTGCCAAAGCCTCTAAACCTGCAAAGCCTGGCACGCCCCAGGCCGTGCCATGCAACACGCCCGTGTCAAGCAAGAAATCAATATTTTGAGTCAAAAGTTGCCAACTAATCCCTACCATCTTCACAAGACACTTTGGATACTTTCTTCACATACCAGTCAAAGTTCAACCATGTGCATTTGAGAACCATAATTGAGAGTAATTTATGGCTTGATTTATGAACTTTTCCACCTCACAAAGTTGGACTTTACTCATTAAAAGCATAAGGCTTGTTCCCCCAAGAAGTCTATATAAGGAAGGGAAGGAACCACTCCAAAAGAGCATCCTACATTACACATTACACTCCACTCTCCATATTTCTCTCATTTTATAGTTTTATATATAGTTTGTTCTTAGAAGTTAAGTATTCAAGAGTTGTGCAAGGTTTTCAAGGAAGCCATCCAAGCAATTTGTCACTAGTTCTTATCTCTAAACTCTTAATCTTGTTTATTTCTTTCATTATCTTTATTGATTATGGAATATTTATCAAGTATTATTGAGTTTTATTTAATTACTATGTGTAACTAAATTCTTATACTAGGGGTTTGATGTAGCTTAATCTCTTTTCCAATTTATGCAATTAGATTTATTTTTCCTTATTCAAGTTATGATTTATTAATGAACTTAATGCTTCTAGGCAGAATTTTCCCCTAGATTGATTTATTTCAATTATCACTATCGGAAGAAGGATCTTTGATATGAAAAAGTTAATAAAACACATGAGAATAATAACTTGATGTGGAAGCTATACGGTTTGACTCATGGGGGGTTTTCATAAGTTAATGACCTTAGGTTATGAATTCACAAAACAAACCATAAAACTTAATGATTTAATTCATGTTTGATTGCGCTATTGGAAGATAGGTAATTGGATCGGGTTAAAATAGCTAACAATACATCGGGAGAGCTTGTTAGTAATTTTTGGGTTGTTTCCCCTACTTGAATAATTAAATTGATCAATGAACTAATGAAATAAATTGGATAGAGTTAAGTGAAATCAAAACCCCTAGTAGCTTTACTTCCTTGATTTCTTTTAATTTTTGTTTACTTGACTCTTATTTATTTTACATTTATACAACAAATCTCTTAATTATCGTTTAAATAATAACAAGATAACACAATTTTGGTACTTGGTTTACAATCCTCGTGGGAACGATATCTTATTCATCATATATTACTTGTAGCGATTCGTACACTTGCGAAATAAGCTGTCAAATTGCCTACGCTATATAAACTCATACGCAAAATCATCTACGGAAGAATTCGGCAATTTTGGCCAAATATCTCCCTCACTGTTTCTTGGCATGCTATTTTGATGGTGTAATATTTCGTCAAAGATCTATAGGAAGAATTAAAATCATTTTTGGGTCATTTCGTGCCCGAGCTTGCAGGCCCAAAAATCAAAAGGTATACCCATTTAATCTAAGAAGCCTTGTCTGAACGATTGTTCCAGAGTCAATATCGTCTATACGCCTAATGGGCAGCTCATATAGGGTCTTCTAGCCGATAGGTTGGGGTCTCATGGTTAGCCCAACATGCTTATCTTACCTACTCGATGCGTCGTTAAGAATTGCATACGCCATATAATGCGCAAAATCAATGCCACTCTAAAAGCATTTAGCAATTTTTGCCCAATATCTCTCTGCCTGTTGCTTAGCACGCCAATTCAAGGCAATAATATTTTACCTAAGATATATGGGAAGTATTGAAATAACTTTTGGGCCATTCCGTGCTGGAGCTTCTGGGCCCAAAAATCCAAAGGTATACCCCTTTAGTCTAAAAGCCTTGTCTAAAAGCCAATTCCAGAGCAGATATCGTTTGTATGCCTGATAGGTAGCTCATGTAAGGTTTATTTTATGTGATATTTTTAGGGTCTCATGGTAAGCCCAACATGCCTATCTCGTATGCTTGATGCGTCGTTAAGAATTGCGTACGGCGTATAAATTCATGCGCAAAATCGCTACCACTCCGGAAGCATTGAACAAATTTAGCCCAACATCTCTTTGGCTATTGTTTTGCACGCCATTTCAAGGCAGTAATATTTTTTATAAGACCTATAGGAAGTATTGAAATCATTTTTGAGCCATTCCATGTCGAGAGCTTTCGGGCCCTAAAATCCAAAGTTGTACCCCTTTGGTTTAATAAGCCTTGTCTTAAGGCCTGTTTTGGAGCCAATATCGTTTGTACGTCTGATGGGCAGCTCGTATAAGGTATTCTAAGTAATAGTATGGGGTCTCATGGTGAGCCTGGCATGCCTATCTCATCAGCTCAATGCGTCATTAAGAATTTCACAGGCCACATAAATTCATGCGCAAAATCGGCGCCACTCCGGAAGCATTCGGCAGTTTTGGCCCAATATCTCTCTGTCTGTTGCTTGGCACGCTATTTTGATGGTGTAATATTTTGTTTAAGACCTATAGGAAGAATTCAAATCATTTATGTGTCCTTTCGTGCCAAAGATTCGATGCCCAAAGATCCAAAGGTGTACCCCATTGGTCTAAGAAGCCCTTTTTGAAGGCCTATTCCGGAGCCGATATCATATGTACACCTGATGGTCAGCTCATATAGGGTATTCTGGGTGATAGTTTTAGGTCTCATGGTCAGCATGGCAAGCTTATCTCGCCTGTTCGATGCATCGTTAAAAATTGCATATGCCACATAAATTCATGCACAAAATCGGTGCCACTCGGGATGCATTCGGCAGTTTTGGCCCAATATCTCTCTATCTGTGTCTTGGTATACTGTTTTGATGGTGTAATTATAACACTCTAACACCATGTATCTAAGGATAAATAGTGCTAAGATGCTACATAACATATCATACAGATCCATTAACAGATGTATAAGTCGCACCATGTGTTTAATAGTAAAAACCAGTATCATAAAATTTCTTACCTTTCACAACTGTTATATATAAATATATACATGATCAAACATAATTCAAAGTTACTTAACACATGGTGGACATTAAGGAGTTTTAAACTCCTACAAGCATATTTACAAACTGAGGAGGTGGCATATGCAGACACAACTGATCCCGACCTTTGTTCCATTTTTGTTAGTTTGAACAAATGAAGGCATATAGTACACTCCTAATATTTTAGAACATTTCAAACTCCTCTAACTATAAATGCCCGGCATCAACAATTATTGGATAATAATAGCCATTTGTCAAATCATTCACAGCAATAGTGTGTAGATATCACATCATTCTCATTGATTGAAATTTAGATCACAGTCACTCAAGGCATCACAGATACAATGCTACAGAGATATATTTCAGAAGTATAATGTAGGTGATTGTCAGATTATTTATGTTATGACCTGTCAAACCAAACTCGCCCCAGGTATCAGATAACAGATTTCAGATATGAGATTTAGCTAGCTAACTTTCAAATAAGATATTTTGAGCACGCAGCTCTAGATAACAGATTTATGAGCATGCAGCTCCAGACAAATTATCAAAGTCACGAGTTAGTAATGACAATCATAACATCCTTTTATCTCAGATGCAGATATGACATAATTGCATTCACAATTTAGGCTCATTAACCTCAGAATAAAACATACATTTTTGCTTAACCTACCCCTTTTTAGAATGAATCATATGCTTTGCATTCACAGGTTAGGCTCATTGGCCTCGGAATAACACATACATTTTGCTTGCCTCTTTTCAGACAAATCATTTTTTTTTTCAGATCATAATATTAAGTATTGAATAAAATCATAACTGATATATCAAACAAAACATTCATCACATATAAATAACCATCATAAGCTTTTACTCACAGTATATAATGCAATAGTATCAAGGCTTGGAAGAGTCCTCCTTCACCTTCTTCTAGGATCCTTTTACCTATATGAATAAGCAAGCACCTTAATACTCTTTTAGACATTTAATCAAACACTTGGTGTGCATGACTTAAATGCTTAACATTTTTATTCCTATTTATATTTTTGAACTCTCGGAGAATTCCATGTATTCCCTAACAATCATTAAAAAAATCCTGTAATCTCAATTCAATCAATTACTCATCAATTAACATTATTAAAATTCACCATAATATCACCATTTAATGAATATCTCTTAAGCTCTTTAAACTTTCATAACAATACAAATATGGTAACTTCAATTTAAACACCATTCTTTTAAAACTAACACTTGATAACATCATTAGAATGCTTAATCAACTAATAACACTCATCAATTCAAAATGAAATGATCATTTCCAGGGTCATTTCGAGTTGGCAGAATTTCTATCTTTGGCCTTAGGTGAGGTTTTCTCAATTCAATCAAATTAAAGCTTAAATCATGCTTTATATAATCAATACTAACGAAATAACACTTTAAATCATGTTTATTTCACTTATTAGCATCAAAATCAATCTACCCTTAAAAATATCTACTTTGAAACCCTAGCTCAAACTTCTCCAAATCTTGAAAATAACATAAACTAAATAGAGATTAAGTTACCTTAAATGATTTCCAACAAACACCTTTTGAAAATCAAGTTGAATCCTTAGCAACTTAAGCTTTCTTCTTCTCCTCCTCCTTCTCTCTTTATGTGTCGGCCTCTCCTTCTCTCTTTTTTATTTCCTTTTTGTTCTTTGATTTTTGCTATTACTTAGCCTTTTATAAGCTAACAAGTCATGTGCAAGTCACATGACCTATTAATCTCCCTTTATCTCCTCAAATTCTCATGTATTCTTGTTTTTACCCACATTTGTAATTATAACTTTTCTTTAATGTTAATCAAATTCATAATCCTCCATTAAGACTTAATTAATCTCATTTAGTCCTTAACTAAACATCTTAGATGATTTAACACCAAGTCATTAAGTACTTAATCAAAACACTATTTAAGGTGCTTCTCGTGCTAGCTTCTCATCATTGTAACTTGAGCTCATTTAACCTTCTAATTAATCTCCATAATCATTTTCTACTTTCATTAACTTATGATTTTGTGATTAACAATCTCTTACTATCATATCAAGGCAATCTTAACCAAATTAATCATCAAAATAAACATAATTCTCCATAGCAATCTCACTATTCCAATTTGAGTTAACTCATTCATAAACACTATATATAGGTGTACTGAGAGGCTTTAAAGAACACACGCATATATATAAACCTTCTGAGTCTAAGACAGAGTGTTAAGCTTTCTGGGTTCAAAGCTCGTTCAGATTCATACATTTGCATATTCACATTATTATCATATGCTTATGTGCATGGTCATGCTTAGGCATATCATTGCCCAATATTATCATAAGCAAATTGTAAATGCATATATATACATTCATGTTACATGTGTCATGTTCATAAATACAGACGTATGATCATTATATAGTGTTTCAGACCCAGGATATTACAGTAATATTTCATCTAAGACCTGTAGAAAGCATTAAAATCATTTTTGGCCATTCCAAACCGGAGCTTCTAGGCCAAAAAATCCAAAGGTATACCCCTTTGGTCTAAGAAGCCCTATCTGAAGGACTGTTCCGGAGCCGATATTGTCTGTACGCCAGACGAGCAGCTCGAACAGGGTCTTCTTGCTGATAGGCTGGGGTCTCGTGGTTAGCCTGACATGCCTATCTCGCCTACTCAATGCGTCGTTAAGAATTGCATATGCCATATAAATTCATGCCGAAAATTAGTGCCACTCTGGAAGCGTTTGGTAGATTTGGCCCAATATCTCTCTGTCTGTTACTTGGCACGCCAATTCAAGGCAATAATATTTCATCTAAGACCTATAGGAAGCATTGATATATTTTTTGGACCATTCCGTGCTAAAGCTTCCAACCCTAAAAATCCAAAGGTATATACCCCTTTAGTCTAAGAAGTCCTATCTCAAGGCTATTTCGGAGCAGATATCGTCTATACACCTGACAGGAAGCTCGTATCGGATCTTTAGGCGATAGTTTAGGGTCTCATGATAAGCCCGACATACCTATCTAACCTACTCGATGCATCGCTAAGAATTGCCTATGCCATATAAATTCATGCGCAAAATCGCTGCCACTCCGAAAGTAGTCGACAGTTTTGGCCCAACATCTCTTTGTCTGTTGCTTTGCATGCCATTTCAAGGCAATAATATTTTGTCTAAGAACTATAGGAAGAATTGAAATCATTTTCAAGCCATTCCATGCCGAAGCTTCCGAGTCCCTAGAATCAAAAGGTGTACCACTTTGGTCTAAGAAGCCCTGTAAGAAGGCCTATTCCAGAGTCGATATTGTCTATACGCCTAACGGGTAGCTCGTATAGGATATTCTAGGCGATAGTTTGGGGTCTCGTGGTGAGCCTAACATGCCTATCTCACCTGCTCGATACGTCATTATGAATTGCATATGCCACATAATTCATGCACAAAATCGGCGCCACTCCAGAAGCATTCGATAGTTTTAGCTTACTAATTTATTGATAGGAATCCTAAAAAGAGAAGGAAAACCGAAAAACTTCTAATTTAACTGGGATGCTCCTACATGACTCCTCGGGTTTGAAAAGAATTTGCCTCCGTTAAGAAAAGTTTAAATATATAAGCCATAAGAATAAGAACAATTTGCCTAAACTCCTCTTCAGAATATTATAAGCCATTAAATAATCATTCTAATTTTGTAAGCAAAGGTGATTTTCCAACTTGGTCAACCTCATCTGTTTTATTTATTAAACCATAGACGACCCTCGTCTCACAAAATGCACCTTCAAACTTTTTGGCACTCAAATACCCATTTATTTTTCTGGTTATAGAACGTTGCCCATGGATAAAGAAAAACGATTCCAACCCTAGATAAATCTCTTTTTTCTATTTTTTTTTCTTAATGGCAATTGTTTTACCTCTTCCTTAAGAGGATGCAAAGCGTAACTGTTGTTATCTTGTAGGAGGTATAAGTATTAGGCTTTGTCTTATTATCCATATCATGATCAAACAAACAAGGCCTTCCAACAAGAATATAACAAAATCACTTGGCACATCGTCACATAAAGCTTCATCTTCCAACATACCTCCTATAGTGAATTTGCCAAACATTGAAAAGTTATTAGCATCTCGTGCCCTTTAGTAAGAATGAGAATGTTTTGTTATAGGAAGCTTCAATTTTTCCACACTTCTTTAGATATGATATTTTCCACTCTTTCTTCATCAATGACAAGATCACTAACATTACCACTGTAAAAACATGCGTATGAAAAATAATATCCCTCCAATCTTCCTCTTCAACTTCAATCGTCGTTGTCATCATGCATCATACAACCAAAGACTCAATAAAAATAAATTTCCTCAATCTCTTCATTATACTCATTGAAAACTGGATCTAACTCGAATTCAGCTAAACTCACCCTCTGTTGCGGACAAGAGAATGAAACATATCCCTTGTCTCCACAAGTAAAACATCGAATCTGATAAATGCTAGCTCCTTTATTTGCAAGTGAATCAGAAACCCTGAACCCTGAACCCTGAACCCCCGAGCCGTGAGCCGTGAGCCGTGAGCCCCGAGCTGTGAGTTGTAAGCCCTGATCCCTGATTCATGAGCCGTGAGCCTTGAGCCATGAGCCGTCAACCGCCAACCGTAAGCTGTAAGCCCTGATCCCTAATTCGTGAGCCATGAGCCTTGAGCCATAAGTAAGTCGTAAGCCCTATGGCACGAGCCCCGAGCCCTGGGCACCAAATCCCGAACCCAAAAATGAAAACACCCTGTACCCTAAACCCTAGACCCTAGACCCTAAACCCTAAACCCTGGGGGTTAGAGGCTAAGGGCTCGGGCTCAATGTTGGAGGCTCAGGGCTTAGGGCTCAGTGCTCAAGGCTCAGGGCTCAGGGATCAAGGATCAAGGCTCAAGGCTCAAGGCTCAAGGCTCAAGAATCAGGGCTCTGGGCTCAAGGCTCAGGGTTCATGGTTCAATGTTCAGGGTTCAAGGCTCTAGACTCTAGGCTCTGGGCTCACAGCTCACGGCTCACGGCTCCGGGCTCACGGCTCAGGGTTCAAGGCTCAGGGCTCAGGGATTAGGGATCAAGGCTCAAGGCTCAGGGCTCTGGGCTCAAGGCTCAGGGTTCATGGTTCAATGTTCAAGGTTCAAGGCTCTAGACTGTTGGCTCTGGGCTCACGGCTCACGACTCTGGGCTCATGACTCAGGGTTCAAGGCTCTAGACTCAACCCCCAGCCCCGAGCCCCGAGCCCCCAGCCTCGAGCCCTGAGCCTCGAGCCCCAGCCCCCAACCCCCAGCTCCTAACCCTTAAACCCCAAACCCCCAACCCTTATCCCTTAACCCTCAACCCCAAACCCCCAACCTCCAACCCTCAATCCTAAACCCTCTGGGAATAACATTCTTCCACTCTAGAACTACATATCGTCAATATCGCACCCCTCACTGATCTTTCGAAATTAAGGCTTTGATGCCAAATGTCACGGTGCCAAAATGCCATAACCTTTTGCACCCGTGTGGCGCATAGACTCAGCTCATGATCTAGGCCAGCTATGCTTATTCTAAGGGTCTTTGTATAATATCTGATTGCAGAACTCTTCTTGTAACATATATTTAAAGGTCTCACAGAACCAAGTATGAGCTCAAGGCCTGACGGAATCCCGGGCAGCATAGAATTGCCTATATTGAAACCTTCACTTGAGGAGAGATGCGCACTATAGGCCTTTGATCCTATAGTGTCTATAGAGCCCCTTCTCTATGGAGACATCAGCCCCTCTTGATAGAATATGATGCCTGCATCCTAGCTCATTAGGGTCAGTCCCGCATACCGACCCCGGGGTGGTGGAGATCATTACTCCGGGTCTCCTCTCTCATATTCTTGGTCCAAATACCATCCAACATGCTATTCTTATCTCCAATAGCCTTACTTTATCCTTAGAGTCACCATGGTATAGCATCATGGGTAGGGATGCTGGACTCACACCCCTACATTCTCCCCCACTCAAACGGATCGATGACCTCATCGATCGTGCTGTGCCAACTTTGTACTTCTCATCTACAATCACTTTTGTTCTCAACTTTCCAATGAAAAGGTTATATGCATCTGCTTATTGCGCTACGTCATGAAGAACAAATGTGAAAATCTGGCAGTATTTTTGCATTACTTCTCTTCTTCTTTATTCTTCTTCTGAGAACAACATTCTTCCACTCTTGAACTACATGTTGTCAATATCCCACCCCCTCATTGATCTTTCTACATTAAAGGTTATACTTTATACAACATCCCTTTACGAATCTTAAAAGAATTTATGCAACATCCCTTTCTACATTGATGTATTTTTTATTTTTAGTTATGAATCTTGAAGAATTTATGCATTTTAGTTAAATAGGTTAAAAATATCATAGGTAGGTTATGTGGGTTGTGTACAGTTTAACACGACCCACCTAACCTGCTTATGATTTTAGACGGGTTATACGTGTCGTGTTCCTGTCACCTGTCTAACTTTCGTGTCATGTTTGTGTTGACAAATTTGACATGATTATCAAATGGGTCAAGTTCATTTTGACCCTAATCGTGTCGCGTATTAAGTGTATTCGTGTCGAACCTGACACGTAAACCCATTTTGACCCCCTCATTCAGAATTGCATACAAAATATAAACTCGTCCCCAAAATCAGTTCCACTCCTCAAGAATTGACAATCTTGACCCGATATCTCTCTATCTGTTGTTTGCCACAATATTTATCTTCTATAATATTTCACTTATTGACATGTAGGAGCATTGGTATATGCTCGAGCCATTCAATATCGTAGCTTCAGGGACCAAAACTCCAATAGGGTACCCCTTTGGTCTAAGGAGCCTTATAACCGAGCCGCTCTAGAGTAAATATCTTATGTACGTCTGACAAGCAACTCAAGTATGCTCTTATGGGATGTAGTATGGGACCTTGTGGGCAAAGAAAGATACTTATCTCGCTTGCTCGATGCCTCATTCAAAATTGCATACAGAATATAAATTCATCCCCAAAATACATATCACTCCGTAAGAAATCGGCAACCTTGACCTAATATCTCTTTGTTTGTTGCTTTCCATGATATTTATATAGTACTTATATTTCATCTATTGACCTATAGAATGCATTGATATCATCCTCGAGTCATTCCATGTCGTAGCTTCTAGACCCAAAAATCCAAATGATACCCCTTTGGTATAAGCTCTGTAAGCAGGCCCGCTCCAGAGCCAATATCTTTTGTACGTCCAATGGGTAGCTCAGATAGGTTCTTCTACGATGTAGTATAGGCCCTTGTGGGCAACAAAACATCCTATACTGCCTGCTCGATTCCTCACTCAAAATTGCATACGCAATATAAATTCATCCCCAAAATCTATGACACTATGAAAGAATTTGGTAGTGTTAACCCAATATCTCTCTATTTATGGTGAGCCACAATATTTATAGACTATAATATTTCGTCTATTATCCTTCAGGTCAGTGTTTGAGGCTTTAAGAAATGGAAAGCAATGCTCAGATCAGTGTTTCGGGCTTTGATCGAGGCATTACCCCTAGTTTAGGTGCTTAGGTCAATGTTTAAGGCTTTTGGTATTTACGGTGCTCAGGTCAGTGTTTGAGGCTTTAAGAAATGGAAAGTAATGCTCATATCAGTGTTTAAGACTTTGATCGGGGCATTGCCCCCAATTTAGGTGCTTAGGTTAGCATTTAAGGCTTTTGGTATTTATAGTGATCAGGTCGGTGTTTGAGGCTTTTGAAAATGGAAAGCAATGCTCATATCAGTGTTTAAGGCTTTGATCAGGGCATTGCCCCCAGTTTAGGTGCTTTAGTGTTTAAGGCTTTTGATATTTATGGTGCTCAGGTCAGTGTTTGAGGCTTTAAGAAACGGAAAGCAATGCTCACATCAGTGTTTGAGGCTTTGATCGGCATGACCCCCAATTTAGGTGCTTAGGAGAGTGTTTGAGGCTTTTTGTTACGCCCCGCACATCAGGACAGGCAGAATTGCAAGGCAGCCTCTAGAATTTATAAAGAAGGCATAGAAGGCTGGAAATTGGGTTGCTATAATATACCAAGACTTGGGAAGCCTCTAGCCCAAAGTTGGAGGATCCAAGCCCACATTCTAGAATACTCCACCCATGAGATGTGTAATGAAAATATCTCACCTAACTCTAGAATTTTCCTTGTAATCTAGACCGTCCATTTTTCTAGGCAAATCTTAGCCGTACTTTGAGGAGGTGGAAATGGCTATAAATACCACCCCTCACCTCATATGTAAGCACCAAGCAATACAAAGCAAAAGAGCAATACAACAAAGCTCTTCTAAAGTTCTCTTGTTAGATTCTATTTTCGCTCCAATATTCTTCTAGGCTTACTTAGCTCATCCCAAACACTCAAGGATGACTAAGTGCCGTACGGATGGGTATAGCTAAAACCTATCTCCGTGTTAGGTGGTATCAGAGCAACGGTTTCATCCCAGGTACCAAGCCTTCCATCCATGGCGAACAAGGAAGCTAATGTGGTTATTGCTGAAGAACAACAACCCGAGCAGGTTGAGTCAACTTGAGGCCGTGAGCCATCGCGTACTCAACCAAAGCGGGGAAAGTCTAAGGTAGGTGAATCTCCCACCAATCCTGTGGAGCGCAGAGTTAGAGCTCTTGAGTGATCCTTGTCCACTCAAGAGGCTTTTGTGGGTGAACTCTCTGAGCAACTTGACAATGTTGTTCAAGAGAACGAAGAGATCACTAGGGCCACTAAGGACATGATCACTGAGCTTGGCAGAGCCCTTCGAGAGGAGCTTCGAGCCCTTGCCAACGAGGTGAATGAGGTACGTGAAATTGCCAAATCTGAAGTTAGCGCTCTACGTAAGGAAGTAGATGTTGTCCGTTCTGAATGTCAGATGCACCATTGCATGAGTAGTCCCACCTCAACCAGTGCTACCACCGGTCCTATAGTACCTGGTCTGAAGGTGCCCAAGCTTGTGATGTACAATGGTACACGTAGTGCTTCGATGGTAGAGAACTTTCTCTTTAGTCTTGATCAATACTTCGAGGCCATGGGGGGTATTGGATGATGCTGCCAAGATTGGCAATGCCCCTACATTCCTTCGGGATGCTGTTCAACTATGGTGGCGAAGGAAACACTCCGAACATGAGAAAGGTATGCACTATCCATACATGGGATCATTTTAAGGCAGACTTGTGAAAGCACTTCGTGCCTCACAATGCTGAAAATGAAGCAAGGGGAAAACTACGTCTTCTACGACAGAGCAGTAGCATCCTCGATTACATCAAGGAATTCACTACCCTTATGTTGGAGATTGACGATTTGCCTGACAAAGATGCTCTCTTTCACTTCAAGGATGGGCTAAAGGATTAGGCGAAGGTGGAGCTAGAGCGGCGTGGCGTACAAACACTTGATGGTGCCATTGCCGTGGTTGAATCTCTTACCGACTACTCCACCCAAGTCAAGACCAAGAAGCCAGCCCCTGGCAAGAGTGGGAGAGAGAGACAAGGTCAGAGGAAGGACCATCATCGCAAGGAGGATGGTTTGACCAAATCTTTTGGTGGAAAACAAGATAAGCAATTTAGGGGAAACGAGTCCAAGCCTCCTAAACCTTGCTTCATCTGTGATGGACCACATTGGGTGCAAGACTGCCCCAACAAAAAGGCAGTGAATGCCATGGTTGCCGAATTCAATAGGGATAAATAAGGGATGGAGGAATCCCAAACCAATATGGGTTACCTACAACATTTGGGCACCATATCCAAGTTCCTTGCTCCTAGCACGTCCAAGAAGGAAAAGGGACTATTATATGCAGATGTAGCCATCAACAACAAACCGGCTAGAGCTATGCTGGACACAGGGGCTACACACAACTTCATAGATGTTGAGGAAGCCAAACGCTTGGGCCTTGACATCGTAAGAGGTGGAGGTACAATCAACTCAGTCAACTCACCAGCAAAACCAATCACAAGAGTGGCAAAGGCTGTACTTGTCCAAATTGGCTCATGGTGGTGCAAATTAGACTTCACCATTGTGCCTACGGACGATTTCAGAATAGTATTGGGCCTAGCATTCTTCCGCCAAGTGAACTCATTCCTCTTCCCTACCTCAAGTTCCTTATTAATACTTGAACGAAGTAAGCCATGCACAATCCCATTGAAAAGCATAGAGAAGTCAACCCCGATGGTCTCTGCTATGCAAATTAAGAGGGGCTTCAAATCGGCTGAAAACTATATAGCAACCCTCAGGGAACTAAATGAGGGTGAAGAGGTGACGAATCTTAAGCAGCCTTTGCCAAAATCTGTCCAAGTTGTACTAGATGAGTACAAAGACGTCATGTGTTGCACTCCTTGATTACCCGCAAGTATACGGATCGTAACGTAGTAATAAAAAGATCGATCCCATGAGGAACAGGTTATGTCCACTCTACTACTAATCTTTAACACTTATGTTTACAGCAATAAAATATGAAATGATTAAACTATAATTCTATTTAAATTATAATTAAATATACTACTTAATTCTATTGATAAAGATATAGTAGAATATTTAGAAGAATTGATCATGCATTAGATTTTCTTTTTCTATAGCAAAGCGTGTAACATGCAATAAACGATTCTTCAATCACATATGGTAAAGTATAATTCAACCTCTCGGTATAGAATTACTCTATTTATTATATGTATCTCTACATACAACAAATGTCTTACTTTGTCAAATATTAAACCTAGTTCTTATTCTTGGATTATTTCAATAAGTTAGACTTAACTTTGATAAAGCAAGTTAAAGATTCACATGCAAATCCAACTAAATGAATTCTATCTCTTTGATCTTTACTTAATTATTTCTTTCTGAGAATATAATTAAGTAAACTTGATTAAACAAAGACCAAAAGATAACTTAAAGAAACTTTTATTGAATGAAACCAAATAATATTGTTGCTTTGTATAGAAAAATAATGAAGCAAAACACACAAAGAGTCTTTAATAAAACAAGAGAAAGATAGAAGTAATCAAACTCAAGCCTCCAGAGGTCGTCACACCTCGAGGAACTCCTTGATGTTCTTTGTACAAATAATAATAAGTGACTCTCGTCATCTTATTTCTAAGTACTACTTTATTATTTTCTACTGTATTCTAATTCTACATCTTTTTTTTTTCTTTTCTTTTTCTCTATATCATCCTCTTAATTTGGATTACAATTTATAGAAGAGGAAGAGGATGCTGGTTATGATGGTTATTGGTTGGCCAAAAGGTGCTTCAAATGACTTCTGTTGGGAAAAGTTTCGACCTGTTCATGGAAGGACATGATTTTCTGGTGAAAAGGTAGCAGTTGACGTCTCCTGGAAATGCGATTCGCGCTTGCGAATATAATGTCGCGCTCGCGATCTTTACTTATGATCTTTCTGCCTCTTCTGGAGTGCTTTTCGCGCTCGCGAGTTTTAATGTTGTGCTCGCGAATTTGACTTGGTACTCTTCTACCGTTTTTGTTGTGTAATTCGTGCTCGCGAATTTCCTTGGCAAAAAACCCCTTTCCCATACTTAGTCAAATTTTTTATCCTTTTCTTCTTAAAAACAAGCCTTTTCCAATCATTTGCTCAAATTCATTCCTAAAACAACTTCAAACCAAAAACAACACGAGAAAACGCAAAATGTATAAAAACAAACACACAATCATGCAAATCATGTGATTATAACTTAACAAATTTGCCCGCTTTGCGAGGTTATCATCATGCCTCCACAGTTGCCTAAAAAGCTTCCCCCTAGAAGGAAAGTTGATCATCAGATTGAGCTGGAGCCTGGTGCTAGGCCACCAACCATGTCTCCCTATCGAATGTCTCCACCAGAGTTGGAAGAACTAAGGAAGCAACTCCAGGATCTTCTTGATTCAAAATACATTCAACCCTCCAAGGCTCCTTATGGCACACTAGTCCTCTTCCAAAAGAAGAAGGATGGCTCTTTACGGATGTGCATAGAATATCGGGCCTTAAACAAGATCACTGTCAAGAACAAATACCCGATACCCTTGATAGCTGATCTCTTTGATCAATGGGGGAACGCAAGATGGTTCTCAAAGCTGGACTTGCGGTCTTGTTACTACCAAGTACACATAGCGGCAGGAGATGAGCCAAAGACGACTTGCGTAACTCGATATGGTGCATTTGAGTTCCTATGATGCCTTTCGATCTAACCAATGCCCCAGCAACATTATGCACTCTCATGAACAAGCTATTCCACCCATTCCTTGATAGGTTCATGGTGGTATACTTGGACGATATTGTGGTGTACAGCACTACCCTTGAAGAGCACGTACAACATCTCAAACAAGTCTTCCAAGTTCTCTGGGAAAACGAACTCTATGTGAAGGTGGAAAAGTGTTGCTTTGCTCAACAAGAAGTGGAATTTCTTGGGCATCGGATCAAGGAAGGTAAGCTAATGATGGATCCAGCAAAGGTGAAGGCTATTCAAGAGTGGCAACCTCCATCAAACGTCCCTAAGATAAGATCTTTCTTGGGCTTGGTATACTATTATCGCCATTTTATAAAGGGATATTCAGCCATAGCGGAACCCTTGACCAATTTGCTGAAGAAAAATTGTTCATGGCACTGGTCTTCACAATGCAAGGATGCCTTCGAAGAATTAAAGCAGATGGTGTCCGAAGAGAGTGTTATGGTGCTGCCTGACTATACAAAGCCTTTTGAGATGCATACGGATCCGTCAGACTTTGCCATTGGAGGGGTATTGATGCAAGATGGCCATCTCATAGCTTACGAAAGTCGAAAGCTAAATGATACCGAACGACGGTATACTGTCCAAGAGAAGGAAATGACAGCCATCGTTCATTGCCTAAGAACATGGCGCCACTACTTGCTTGGCAGCTAGTTTGTAGTCAAGACGGATATTGTAGCCACGAGCTACTTTCAAACGCAAAAGAAGTTGAGCCCCAAGCAAGCTCGATGGCAAGACTTCTTAGTAGAATTTGACTATAAACTCGAATATAAGCCAGGGAAGGCCAATGTTGTAGCTGACGCCTTAAGTCGGAAAACAGAGCTAGCCAACATCAGTGCTAGCACCCCACGAAGCAACCTACTAGATCGCATCCGAGAAGGGATGCAACATGATGCTTTTCCTGGAAACTTGCTTAAACTAGCAAAAGAGGGAAAGACACAAAGATTTTGGGAGCAAGATAGAGTACTTTATACTCATGGCAACCGAGTCTTCGTGCCAAAATGGGGGAATCTTCATAAAGAGATCCTCAAGGAATCCCACGACTTAAAATGGGCTTAACATCCTGGTGAAATTCGTACAATGGCCTTAGTAAGAGCTTATTACTACTGGCCAAGAATGCAGGATGATGTCGAGACAAATGTCAAGACTTGCCTTGTCTGCCAGCAAGACAAAGTTGAACAACAACCTCCCGCGGGTTTACTTGAACCTCTTCCTGTTGCGGAGCATCCTTGGGAAAGTGTCTCGATGGACTTCATCATCGCACTACCAAAGTCTAAAGGATATGGTGGCATCATGGTCGTTGTCGACAGATTTAGCAAGTATGCTACATTTATCCCAGTATCTGCGGACTGTAAGGTTGATGAAGCAGCCCATCTATTCTTCAAGAACGTGGTGAAGTTATAGGGACTTCCACAGAATATCGTGAGCAATCGAGACCCTCGCTTTACTAGCAAGTTTTGGCGAGAGTTGTTCAAGCTGATGGGGATAGACTTGAGCTTCTCAACTAGCTTTCGTCCCCAAAGTGATGGGCAAACCGAGCGTATCAATGCACTGCTCGAGTTATATCTCTGACATTATGTCAGTGCTCATCAACGAGATTGGGCCAAGTTACTCGACATTGCCCAATTCTCGTATAACCTCTAAAGGAGTGAGTCTACAGGCAAAAGTCCCTTTGAGATCATCATGGGACAACAGCCAATCACTCCCAATGCCATTGCAGCTTCATATGCTGGGGTGAATCCTACAGCCCACAAGTTTGTAAGGGAATGCCATGAACAGGCTGAAGAGACTCATGCTTGACTCGATAAGGCTGCTCAACGAATGAAGAAATGGGCCGACACCAAGAGGCGACCGAAGGAGTACGCCGAAGGAGACAAGATACTCGTCAAACTCCTCGCTAACCAATTTAAATCACTACAAAAGGTGCATAAAGGTTGGTGAGGAAATATGAAGGACCATTTCCCATCATCAAGTGAGTGGGAAAAGCTGCCTATCAAGTCGAACTGCCTCCAAAGCTTAAGATTCATAATGTCTTCCATGTTGGCATGTTAAAACCATACCATGCTGATGAAGAGGACCCAAGCAGGAGTGCATCCACACGAGCCCCAACGGCTATTGTCACTAAATTTGACAGAGAGGTTGACAACATACTCGACTCACGAGTAGTACGGAGATGTGGAGTTCTAAACTACCACGAGTACTTGATCAAGTGGAAGAACCTACCTGAGTTTGAAGCTAGCTGGGAGTGTGAAGACACTCTTTGGCAGTTCGAGGATAAGATAAAAGAGTACGAGGCTCATGGCGCGACGAGGGCGTCGCGAGCTTGAGTGGGGGAGGGTGTTACGCCCCGCATATCAGGATAGGCAGAATTGCAAGGCAGCCTCCAGAATTTATAAAGAAGGCATAGAAGGCTGGAAATTGGGCTGCCATAATATACCAAGACTTGGGAAGCCTCTAGCCCAAAGTTGGAGGATCCAAGCCCACATTCTAGAATACTCCACCCATGAGATGTGTAATGAAAATATCTCACCTAACTCTAGAATTTTCCTTGTGATCTAGACCGTCCATTTTTCTAGGCAAATCTTAACTGTACATTGAGGAGGTGGAAATGGCTATAAATACCACCCCTCACCTCATTTGTAAGCACCAAGCAATATAAAGTAAAAGAGCAATACAATAAAGCTCTTCTAATGTTCTCTTGTTAGCTTCTATTTTCGCTCCAATATTCTTCTAGGCTTACTTAGCTCATCCCAAACACTCAAGGGTGACTAAGTGTCGCGCGGATAGGTATAGCTAAAACCTATCTCTGTGACATTTTGGTCTTTATAGTGCTCAGGTCGATGTGTGAGGCTTTTGGAAATGGAAAGCAATGGTCAAATCAGTATTTGAGGCTTTGATCGAGGCATTGCCCCCGGTATAAGTGCTTAGATCAGTGTTTAAGGCTTTTGGTATTTTGTGGTGCTCAAGTCATTGTTTGAGGCTTTTAGGATTTTGAGATACTCAGGTGAGGGCTTTTGGGATTTAGTGCTACTAAGGTCTGTGTTTGAGGCTTTTGGGTATATCTCCTCGGATAGCATTTATGTTTAGTTTAACCATTGGTTGGTGTTTAGGTCTGACCACTAGTTGGTGTTTAGGGATTTCTTGGTCCATGCATGAAATGCTTGAATGCGTGGATGTTATGCCAAAATGGTTTCATGATTTTCGAGTGCATATAATCCTAGGGATCAGTTTTAGAGCCATTGCATGCTTTTGGTGAATTGGTTTAAGGGTCCTATCTGCTAGAGTTGGAATATACCTCGACATTTGATCGTGTCGAATCAAATGCAACGATTGGTATGCCAACCCATTTATCCTACCGAAAGGATCGAAGGTACACAAGATTGGGTGAGTAGCTTTCTCGACCCGAGGCAACTTTAAGGAATATTTCCCTAGGTGATAATAGCAACTCAGTTTGTTTAATTCTAATGACGGGAAAGGATCCCAAATGAGGCATCTAAATGAATACAAAAGGCAATTTGACAATTAAACTCAAACCGGAGATTCAAAGGCTACACAATAGTCCTCTTACTACATTTTTTAGTTTTATAAAAAATATTAAACTCTCCAGCGGAGTCGCTAGTTGTGCACCCTCAACCGAGCACCAAGGGAGAGATATCTGAAAGGATGGAGTTTTGTTGTGGTCAGGCCCATTGGTCAATTCATCCACTGAAACTAGGGGGAACTCCTTACGATTCCTTTTTGTTGTGATTATGGCTCGGTATAGTGCTTATATGTGTCGAGTTGGCTCTTTAGAGCGCTTTGATTGTGTGTTAAGTGTTAGAATTGCCACCTTACTTTGTTTTTATTTTCAGGGAAAATATAAAGGTAAAAACCCCGTGATTGACTCCATTTTAGTTTACCTTTTAGGATAAAAGCACTAGCCTTAAATCTTTAGGTTTAGGGATTAAGTTTTCAGCTTCATTCGAATGAATCAATGGTTTGGGTAATTAATCGAGAAATCAAAATATTGTTTCCGTAGATGACAGTTATAAGATGCATGATCATACTTAAAATGTATAGCAATTATAGACAAAGCATTAAAAGTATAAATAATTGAAAAGTGTGTAATTCAGAGGGGAGCCCTACTCTAGCCTCGTTTATCAAGAATTCTAGGTCGTGCGACACACTTTCCCCTAGATCCCGACTGGTTAGTTCGATCAAGGGCCTGTAACCTATGTTGAAATCCACAGGTGTGCCTTCATACCTTGTTTGTATGAAGATCAGGGCGCACGAATTTCTACCATCGATTAGGATGGTAGGATTTTTTAGTGTGCAACTCGAGAAGTGGGCTTACAAGGTGCCAAATAGATTGGGCTTTGGTTTGAAAACTTATTTTAACGGTTTTGCCAAACGGACCTGGTGTGCCAGACGGACTGGGCTTAAAGCATGCTATGTACCGAATGGACCTGTTGACGCGTGATTTTATGCCTCCACCTGACCCAATGATGATATGAGGACAAGGGACAAGGCATCACGATAAACCAGAAGTGTTTGAACCAAAAATTGAATCAAACCGCCCAAAGGAGCCTGACCCGCGTTAGGGTTGCGTCACGCAGCTATTACCGCGTTAGGGTTGCGTCACGCAGCTATTGCCGAAAAAATGGGTGGCGACTCAAAATAATTTATAAGACCGATGTGTCGGCATCGCTTATCCAAAAAGAGGCTTTTATCACCATTTTCCAAAATAAACACACAACAAAAAAGAGGAGGAAACCCTTTTTGATTTTTCTCCGGGGGGAAAACAGTTTTGGCGACTCTGCTGGGGATTTTGCACCCACTAATCCCCGGTTGTTTTTAATAAATAATGTAGTGGTTGCAATTAGGAGTTGACTCTAAAAAGCCTACTATTTCTAAATAAAATTGGATAGAAAAGCCGATGGAAAATTATTAATCGTCCGTATATGTTTAATTGCTTTCATTTTCTTTCTAGGATTTTGGCATTCATTCGCATTTCTCTCTTCTCACCTCATTCTACCAGTATCACCCTTCGGTACTGGTGTTAAGTTTGACGGTGGATCTAGCCTAAACCATGCGATTTAGGTGCATCCATCCGAGAATTAACATTACTACTAACCGCAAGCCTAGTACCTTAAAGGTGAGTCAAAAGGAGTAGGCCCAACAAAGCCCGAATCCTGTTTGCGGAACCCAGACTTTGTTAAGCCCAATAAGACTAAAGCCAATGCACATAGTTAAAAACCTTAGTTACCTCCCCTAAGGTACACCCGGGTCTATTTGCTGTTGTTATGCCGCATTCATTTCCGAGAGTTTATTTCGTCAATCTCAAAACCCCCTGTTGGTTGTCGAGATTAGACCAATTCCTAGGAAACAGATGTCGGAATTTATACCAATGGAATCCGTGTGTGGGAGAAATAAGGTTGGAAGGCATGCATTTCCCAACTCCCGTTCCCCTGTTTGATATAAACTGTACATATGTTGTGACATTCATGCACCATGTAACATTTTTCTTTTTCAACCATGCATTAATAAGAGCTAATGTCCGGTATGGACATTTGACCTTGATTTTGAGACTGGACCTCAAATTCGTTTTGAATAATATAATGCAATCGCTTATTGTGAATTACTGCCCGAAAGAAAAGGGAGTTATAAGGGGGTTACAATTCCTTTGTATTTTAACATTTCTCGCATTATCTGAAAATAAGTGAGAGATTACGACAGTTGTAATAAAATAAAAATGAAATCCTGCTTGGGACCATATGTTCCAAGGCAAAAAGTAAGGATAAAAAAAATACGCAATAACAAGAATAATAAAATCCCGCTCGGAAATTCTTTCATTCCGAGGCAAAAGTTAGGGATTTGAGAGAAAATAGTCGATCGTAAATCCAAAAGGAACGATCGACGACAGATAATGCCTGAAATGTTTAAGTACAAAATAAGTTATTGATGTATTATTCATACCGAATTTTCGGTCCAGTCGTCGAAATCGAGATCTTATTTCCATATTGGTTTTAGCACATTAGAAATGCATTTCTCATCCTATGTGTTTTCATTTTCGCATGCATACATGCAGGGCCCTCTTTAACTCAGAATTTTTTTATCAGAATTGATCCTTCCCGAGAAATTGCTTCGAGAGCTTGGAACCGACATCCTGGTCAGCATCTCGTCAGAACCTCTCCAATCCCCGAGTTTACTCCAGTTAGTTCAGTGAATCATTCAAGTTCATCAGATTCAGAGCCTGACTCAGATCCAATAGAAATGGCGGATAACACAGAAAATGAGACCGGATTTTCGCAAGCTCAGATAAGGACCATTGCTCAGATCGTGGCTGCTGCTCTTGCCCAAGATAGGGCCCAAAACCAAACTACTCCCCCTTCTAGCAGTCAGCCTGTGGTGGAAGAAAGGCCAATTCCAGAACCTGTATCAGATAATCAGGCTTCTGTGGGAAACACTATCCTTGTCGAGAATGATGTGCTCAAACAACTTGCCGATCTAAAAGAAAGATTCGACAAAATGGCGGCAGTAAAAGAGAAAGATCCAGTCACTAATTTTCACATCACTGAGTACGTTTTGCACCCGACCAGTTCGGCTTCATTTAAAACATTCAAGCATACCATATTTGAAGGAGACAATGATCCTCGCTCTCACTTGTCTGAATTCCTCCGAGTATCACAGATGAACCGGTATAACGAGGAAGATGTCTTGTGTGCATTTCCGCAAACACTGCATAAAGACTATCGGAGGTGGTACGATGGTCTAGATGAGGAGGTTCAGAAGAATTGGATCAAGCTGCAGACCGCTTTTCTTAAGCACTTCAAGACCGACGAGAGTGATGAATTCAGCTTGCGCGATCTGGAGAGTTTAAGACAGGGGAAGGACGAGAGCTTTTCTGATTACTACAGGAGATGGAGAACTAAGTTGTATAGAGTTCAGACAAGGCCAAAAGATAAAGAATTGATCCGCATCTTCAGTAGGAGTCTGTTGCCCTTTTTCAAGGAAAGGATGTTGACCCAACCTCTCACAGACTTTTCTTTAGTTCAAAGCGCTGGATTGAACATTGAGGAGCTGTATAAGGAAGAAAAGAAGAAGAATAGAGGGTTTGGCAACTACTGGACTTCTTATGGTGACAGAGGTGCCGGAAGCAGTAATCAGAATCAGTCGGGGAATAACAATGCTATAGTGGGATCAGTTAATGAAAGGCGTAGGAGAGAGTTCACTGATTTGGGGAGACCCTTGAGCACAGTACTGAGATCTTGTATCAAGAATAGGGTGTTGTCGAAGCTGCCAGTTGACCCGACTAAACCAGTTCGAGGGAGATACATGGACAGAAATTGCGATTATCATCAGTGCAAGGGACATTCAACTGATGAATGTTTCAAATGAAGGCACGATATTCAAGACTTGATCGACAGTGGGAAGATTACTAAGCCTTCGGACAAGAGCAAACCAAGCACCAAGAACAACCCACTTCCTCAATATCAGTATAATTATCCAGTCCGTAAGTCTCAATCAGGTGGATCGGTCAACGCGATCGAGAGTGGATTACTGGAAGAGGTAGTATTGGCTGAAGCGGAATGGGAAGAGCGGATGTGCGCCATGTTGAACATATGGGACGATTGCAGTAGCGATGAAGAAGAAAAGGTGCCAGTGAAGATTGAAATCGAGAAAAGCATCACGGTAAAGGTGGGTGACGTGCCGGAAGATGAGGATGAGCAGCTCCAGCTAGCTATTCAAAAGAGCTTAGCCGACCAAGAGGAACAATGGTACTATAGCAGTGAGGAGGAAGTGAATGAAGTCGGTGTTCAGAGCTTGACCCACAGTGGGGAGTATACAATCCCGAGAACAGTATGCAGGCTAAGGGAAAAGAGATTGCTGTTGATGGAACAAAGAAGAAAATGACAGAGAAAGGCGGAGAGGAGCCGAAAGAAAAGAAGAAAGAGGAAGAGGTAGAAAAAGGGCAAAAGAAGACCGCCAGTTCGGTACTGAGTCAATTACAAAGAACTAGAGCAGACATTTCAATATGGGATTTGCTAATAGCATCTAAAGAACATAGAGAGGCCTTGCTTGAAGCCATGACCTTTGTCAGAGTGCCGGCTCGGATTCAGAGTGTTGATATGATCAACGTGCTACAGCGTAGAATCGGTGAAATCACTTTCTTTGACTCAGACCTCCCACTGGAAGGAAGGAACCACTGTAAGCCATTGTACATTCAGATCACCGTCAATGGAAGAGATACCCGGAATGTAATGATTGATAACGGATCGGCACTATGTGTATGTCCGCTAAAGATGCTGTCCAAGTTTAAAATCGAGGAATCAGAGCTTGAGCCATCAAACATGGTGGTTAAAGCTTATGATAACACCATGCGGAATGCAAAAGGGACTTTTAAAGCAAAGATATCCACTGGAGCCGTGGAAAGCTGGGTAGACGTAGTTGTGCTCGATATCTTAGCCAACTATGCTCTTTTGTTGGGGAGACCTTGGCTCCATCCATTGGGTGCAATTCCGTCCACTCTGCATAGAAAGGTGAAAATCCCGTGGGGTACAGATGTGGTCACAGTCAACGCGCAAGAAGATCTGAGTGTAGCAACAGTAGAGGGCTTAGAGCTGGCGGTGCCCTTATCAGGATTTCAGGTGGCAGTAATTGATGCGCCCACCACCGAGAGCAAGAGTGCAGTGAATCGGATGAGTCCTTTCTCGAGGAAGATGATGAAGAGAATGCAATGGCAGTATGGTCGAGGTTTGGGCCGAGAGCTACAAGGAAGGTTTGAGCCTCTCTCATCGGCATTTGGACAACAAGACAAGCGCGGATTGGGCTATTCCAAAAATAGAAAGAAGGAGAAGTATGAGATCCAGTCTCCAGTTAGAGGGTCAAATTTGAATCATATCTTCTTTGTTCCACAAGCCGAGGGAGAATTTCGAAGTAGGGGGAAGACCTATCCCGGTTTGGAGATATTTATGACTGATTATGAGGAGAAGCTAATCAGGTCGCCCGAACCTTCCTTGGAACAGCTGATGGATAGAACTGAGTTTATGGTGGGTATGACAGAAGCAAACACTGGATCTGATCGGTTGAAGAAGATATCCGAGTTTGAAGACTTTTTAGGGATTGGGGATGAAGCTTCCAAGTTAGTACAAGAGCAAAAAGCCAAGGCGAGGATCCTCCAATCTGTTCTAGCTGCTGAAGATGCCGAAGAGGCAGAGAGGAAGGCGGAGAAGATGATAGAGCATGGAGAGGCTGAGAAAGAAGCTACCCCGGAAGATGAAGGAGGTGCAGATCCAGATGAAGTAATCTTGGCAATAAAAGATACTTGTAATGAATGTATTGAACAGGCAATTAATCCTGTGTTTTGCTTTTCTGATGCTTGTTTTAAGAACAATATGGATGGTTTCCCTCTTTTATTTCAATCAATGGAAGTGAACTTTGACTATTTGTTTTCTTGTTTTCCTGATTGTCATGTTCATGGCATTGATTATACCACGCGCATATTTGACATAAATGCATTGCATCATTTTGCATTTAATTTAAGCACCACTGAAGATCCTAAAATAATTGAAATCGGATCAGACTTCAAACCTGAGCTCAAACAGGATCTTCAAGAATGCATTAAAAGAAATTCGGAGGTATTTGCTTGGAGTTATGCGGACATGCCAGGGATCGACAGATCAATAGCAGAGAACTTCATCCCTACTGATCCGAATATCAAGCCAGTGAAACAGAAAAGGAGAAGGGTCAGACCAGAATGGCAGGACAAGATCAAAGCTGAAGTCCAGAAGCAGTTGGATGCAGGATTCTTAGAAGTAGTACATTATCTGGAATGGTTGGCGAATATAGTCCCGGTGCTCAACAAGGATGGAAGGATAAGGGTCTGTGTCGACTATAGGGACCTGAACAAAGCCTCGCCTAAGGATGACTTTCCACTTCCACACATAGATGTTTTGATAGACAGTGCTGCTGGAATGGGATGTTATTCTATCATGGACGGATTCTCAGGGTATAATCAGATATTGATGGCCTTAGTGGACAAGCATAAGACCGCCTTCACCACATACTTCGGAACATTTTGCTATAGAGTGATGCCGTTTGGACTAAAGAACGCCGGGGCAACATATCAGAGGATGGCTACTACGTTATTTCATGATATGATCCATAAGGGACTGGAAGTGTACGTAGATGACATGGTGATCATGACAAAAACACAGGAGGAACACGCAGAGATGCTAGAGAAGTTCTTTGCACGGGTCAAGCAGTACAACTTGAGACTCAATCCCAAGAAGTGCGTATTCGGAGTAACGAAGGGAAAGTTGTTAGGTTTTGTTGTAGGACCTAACGGGATTGAGGTTGACCCAGACAAAATAAAAGCCATTCAAGATATGGAACCGCCGAGAACAGAACGTCAGGTGAGAAGCTTCCTGGGTAAAATTCAGTACATCAGCAGATTTATTTCAAGGTTATCCATCACTTGTGCTCCAATTTTCAAGCTACTGAAAAAGAATTAGCCAGTTAAATGGAACGAGGACTGCCAGAAGGCCTTTGACCACATAAAGAAATATCTGATGAATCCACCGGTGCTCAGTTCACCAAGACCAGGAGAACCTCTAATCTTGTACCTATCTATAGAAGATGCAGGAATTGGAGCAATGTTGGTACAGCCGGACTCCGCTGGAGTAGAAAAAGCTATCTACTACATCAGCAAGAAACTACTTCCCATCGAAGAGAAATACAATCTGATAGAGAAAACGTGCATGGAAGTAGTATGGTCGATAAAGAAGTTGAGGCCGTATTTTGATTCCTTCAGGGTCACTTTTGTCTCCAAAATTGATCCGTTGAAGTATTTGCAGAAAACACCTACTCTAGAGGGACGGCTGTCTAAGTGGTTGATTCAGATGTCTAGTGTGGATGCGGAGTTCGTAACGAAGAAGACGGTCAAAGGCCGAGCCGTGGCAGAATTCCTAGCAGAAAACCCTGTGACAGATGATGAATCATGGGAATTGGAATTTCCTGATGAACACTTACTATGCATTGAAACAGGAGATTGGAAGTTGTACTTTGATGGATCAGCTAACAGAAATGGAACTGGGGCTGGTATTGTTATAGAAGCACCTAACGGCGAAGTCACAACCATGTGCAAGAGACTACTGTTCCCAGTCACTAACAACATGGCAGAATATGAAGCGTGCATCATGGGAATGGAAGCCCTTCTTGCATCCGGTGCTAAGGAAGTTGAGGTGATAGGAGATTCTTTATTGGTTATTGAGCACGCCAACGAGAGATGGAAGGTAGAAGAAGACCGATTGAAGCCTTATGTCGAGTATTTGTTGAAGAAAGCAGCACTATTTGACAAGATCACTTTCACTCACATAGGAAGAACCTATAACAGGATTCCAGACGCCTTGGCAAACTTAGCATCGGCTTGGCAGGATTTGACTAAAGTTCCGAAGAAGCCATTTATCATTACCGCAGCCAATATCCCGTGTTATAAAGATCATTTTGTGAACCAGATAGAACCGGATGAAGAACCATGGTTCACGGATATTCTGAGGTACATGAAAGATGGTACTTTTTCTGAAGATGCTACGAAGGAAGACCGTGCAGTCCTCAGGAAAATGGCTCTGAATTATGTTATAGTCGATGATGAACTTTACAGGAGAGCTTGGGATGGGGTGTTGCTACGATGTGTGAGCAAGAAAGAAGGAGAGGACATAATGAGAAAAGTTCATGAAGGAGTTTGTGGTACTCATTTAAGTGGCATGAGCTTAGCAAGAAAAATCATGAGGCAAGGTCATTTTTGGATGCAGATGGAAGGTGACTGTGTTCAGTATGTGCGTCGTTGCAAAGCTTGCCAATACCATGATAATAAAAACCACTTACCTGCAGTTGAACTCCATCCGACAACTCCTTCGTGGCCTTTTTCTGCATGGGGCATAGACATCATCGGCAAAATCTCACCTGCAGCATCCAACGGCCATCAGTATATATTGGTTGCAGTTGACTACTTCTCTAGATGGATCGAAGCTCAATCTTATAAGATCCTAACCGCCAAGCATGTGGCAAGATTCATTGAACAGAACATTTTCTGTCGCTATGGTGTTCCCCATCACATAGTCACCGATAATGGTTCTCATTTTCAAGCAGAAGTTGGCCAATTGCTTTGTAGATATAAGGTTGAGCATCACCATTCCTCTCCTTATCGCCCTCAGGCTAATGGTGCAGTAGAAGCAGCGAACAAGGAGGTCAAAAGAATCCTGTCAAAGATGTGCGAAAGGTACAGAAGCTGGGCTGAGAAACTTCCTTTCGCGCTCTGGGGGCATCGCACTACTTTCAAGTCAGTAAATGGAGCTTCTCCCTTTGAATTGGTATACGGGATGGAGGCAGTGTTACCGATAGAGCTCGAAAAGAAGTCTCTCAGAGTGTTAGTAGAAGCGGGTCTGACCGAAGAAGAATGGACCAAGAAGAGGTATGAAGACCTGGCACTCTTAGACGGAAGAAGACTGAATGCTCGATTGCAGGATCAGATGAGAAAAAGGAGAATTGCTCATTTCTACAACAAGCGAGTGCATCCAAGGGCCTTAAAGAACGGAGATTTGGTGTTAATTAGGTTATTGGATCATGAAGCCCAACATCATCCTGGTGGGAAATTCAAGCCCAATTGGCATGGACCGTTCAGAATTCAGAAGCTGTTATCTAAAGGCGCCGCTAAATTAGTCACTATGGAAGGAGAGCCTGTCAACCGAATCGTTAATCAAGATCAAATGAAAAGGTTCTACGTCTGAAATGATGATTTCAAAAAAAAAAAAAAAAATCAGCTAAGTTGAAAACCCAAAAGGGCGGCTTAGGCAAGAGATGAGCTCGCTAGGTTGAAAACCCGAAAGGGCGGCCTAGGCAAAAGTTAGAGCATATAAAAAAATGCAAAATGATAAAATCTCGGGATTAACGCGTGGTGCTTAGTTTAAATGCAGAATTCATGCCATGCGTTCGTGATAAATGTGTGATTGGTTGCTCAATACCATCAACTTGACTCAAAGGAGAATAGGAAATCAAGTAGTTAGAGCGAACGATCATTGTATTAGAATAAACTCTCTTTACTTCTATATAAGATTAATAAAAGATTTGAATTTCAAAGTCTTTCTTCCTATTTCGGGGTTGTGGTCAAAGAATGCAAGATCTTCCTCTCTGCTTATTTAAACAAAGATCGAATCACTTGGTTTGAAACGTCCTGGCTGTTGGCCCTGCCTAAACAATGAACTCTTTTAAAACATTGATCAGAGGGACGAATACCATTTTCTCATTAATTTCCCTGGAAGGATCAATAAAGCCATGAATAAACATTTACACTTGCATAAGTTCATGCATACATAAAAGGAGTTACATTTGTTATTTTTGTCTTACTTGTACAGGTGATAGAGTAATCACTCCATTCTTTGTTGTCTTCAAGCGCAAGCTTTTTGTCTTTGTAGAACAATTTTTTATGAGCTTTCATTTATTAATCCAAGGGCAGGAGACCCAAATGACTAACACAACAAATAAATTAGAAAGAAAAAGTTTGTTGTCTGTTATTGATTTACATATGCAGAAAGCAGGAATTAATAAGGACAGAATCGTCAAGACCATTGATTAAAAGGAGAGCAGATACATTTAGATAAAAGCTCATGGCTTAAGTACAAAAGAAAAACAACAAATAACAATTTATTTTAATGAGGCCTATCAGCAAAGGTCAATTTCACAGGGCATGGTATCATCATGGGGCAAAGAACCATTTGGCATACGCGGGTGTCACGGTGTCCTGCATCGTTCCTTTGTCTAGATATACGGTGTTTCGATTTCGCCAACGATCAGCCACATTGGTCAACAGATGTGGTGTTATCAGACCGCTCTCGAAGTTATGGACTCTGGGAACACGCTGTATCATCCCATACTGACGGCTGATCCTATCAGGGAAATAGGCCATGGAACGGTCTAGACTGGCATACAACACATAGTTGAGATTCATACTTCCAGTCGTGACCAGTCTAATCCTCCACCAAGGACAAGTCCACCGAATGGTAGGGTTACCACCAAAATCGAAGCATCTCCGAGACCGAGATTGAAAAATGGCAGCACTGTAGGTCGGAATCAAGCGAGCTGGAACAGGAGGAATCAGGCTTAATTTGTCCAGAGCCCAGGCTTGCAATAGCAATGGACAACCGTGGTGGTGAACATTGAAGCTAGTGATGTGAAGGGCAATATCTCTAGCCCAACACATTGTCTCTCCCATGATCATCATATAGACAGTACGATGGTACAATTGCATGTCACGAACAACGGTCAAAAGTCAGAAATCTCCAACTCCGGGTTGACGGTTCTTCATGGCATACACATTCAGTAGCAAGAAGCAGCAAGCTCGGATCCAAGGAAGATCTAGATCAGCGGACAAAACCTTGTTCAAGAAAGGTTCCAAGGGAAGACCTTGATCCACGTTTATGCCATCAAGGAGGTAAACCGGACACAGGGCTACGATCTCAGTTAGATTATACCTAGGACCTGGGGGCAAGGCAGGAGTTTCATCTTGTTCAGGATGATGGTCCATTACAGCACACATTTCCTCATAAGTCGGAGTTACTTCAGAGTCTTCAAACCGGAAAACCATGGTGCTAGGATTAAAATGAGCAACGAGCCAAGAAAGGAAACCATAATCAGGCTTCAAATCTTTAAAGTATTTTAACCAGGTGAGTTGGTTCATAGGAGAAACTCCCCATAGATCATCAGGAATGGACTGGACGAAAGTTAAGACTTGGTGTCGGAAAGCCATGAAAAAGGTTATTTAAGAAACGGGTCTGCTTTGAATCCTGGATGTGAAAGAAAGGTGGAAAGAAACCCCATTTGTAGAAGGATAAAGCGACCAATGAACGAACCATTGTCAATGTCCGACATAATAACCACTGTCAGAGGTAGTTGGAAGAACAGTTAAGTATGGACCGCTCGGGTTGGTAAACATTTAAACTCGCATTGATAAATAAGGACGGTTTGTACAATAAAGAAGTTGATCTTTATGACCGCATTAACCGCCCTATCAGGTAAGTACTACGGTCCACTCCTGTTTATGAATTGATTTTGTCATTTTGGGTTCATTATTTTATTCTTTATCTATTTATTTATTCCATCTTATTTTATTTATTCATTTACAATAAATTAGTCTGTTGGCTGCTAACAAGGTGAACCGTTTTGAGAATAAATGGGGCACCATTATTTTGTGTTGTTTTGTTTTTGCTGGAATAAGACTTCACAGTTGTAAAACATAAACACTTGTGATAAAGTAATAAAAATAAAAGTTGTGAAAATATAAATAATATCATAAAAATAATGATATAACTGTACAACTGTTCAAAAATAAATAAATAAATAATAAAACACCGCTAAATGTTCAAAATGTTCAAAAAATGGAGGAGACGTGCAGCAAGACTACCGCCGCCTACAGCTAGGACCAGCAACAGTCGGAGGGGGTGGAGATGGTGGTGCGCCATCCGAAGAAGAGCCATCCTCATCCTCATCAGAAGAGTCGAGTGGGATGCCCTCGACCTCTAATCTCGTCCGAAGCCGCTCCACCTCTGCCTGAAGCCGGCTCACGGCACTAGACTGACGGGACTGATGCCTCCGAAGCCTCCCGTTCTCCAGCTCCTGTAAAGGCAAGCATGTGTAAGAAAATTTACCAACATAATAAGAAGCTAAAAGGTAAATATGTGTAAAGTTCATACCAGCTCGTGCCGCTCGGAGTAGAGCCGACCTATGTAAGCTCGAGCAAAACCGAACCGCTGGCATATCTCCTGATACCTCTGGGCCGGCACCTGCAAACGAGGAATATCCGTTAAAAGATTACTCAGGTACAATGCTCTTAACTTTGTAAATTCGGTTTATGACTTACGTGTGTAGCGTGCTCAGGGTCCAACTGCACCGGAGGAGGAGCCTGTCGAAGATCAGCAGGAATGACGACGCCAGATCCCAAACCTAGACTAGGGTCCAATACCACCTCCATATCCGGTGGGAACGGGACGTCACCCAGCACTACACCGGCCGGTCCAGCCGGAGCCGCCGCGCCACCCGCCTCAGCCGCTGCCTCAGCTCGGTAGTGAGCCGCAGTCTTGTGCGTCTTCCGCTCCTACATTAAGTTACAGAGAGTAATGGCATCAGTGGTTTGAAACAGCGAGAATAGTAATAACAGTAAATAAGCAGAAGATCAGATGAGTTACCTAGGTGTACTCGAGGACCTCGGGAATCCGGGCCTGCATCCGAGAGGCGAAGTAAGAAGGGAAGTCACCGATGGACAGGAAATCGTTCACCGAGAAGCCTCTGTACTCTATCTCCAAATCCTCCCGGGTCAAGCCCTCCAGCAGACACATATGCCGAGGAGGAGCATGAGGCACTCTCCGCCGTGACGGAGCTATCGGGGTGTCAAAGACTCTCTCTCCAAGAAAGTACCGGTCAGCCCAGTATCCTCGCATCAACAGCCTAGACCAGGTGTGCAACTCAGCCACCTCCCGGCCCGGGTAGGTCCTCCAAGCCTCGCAGTCCCATGGAGACAAGGACAGCTACAAAATAAGAAATTAGTATTTGTTGTGCATTGAAATAAGAAAAGGGAAAAAGAAGATAAGCTAAATGTTCAGAATATCTGTGTACTCACATCGGACAGCCCCCGGTCGTTAAGAAAGCTCCGCCAGTACTCGGGATCCTCGCCACTGGCATAAGTGTGATGGCAGTGGGCCAGATAGCAAGGAATCCTCCTGGACTCGACAGGAGAGTCGCCACTCGGACCTCCGGGGTAGATGCAATACTCGTAGGACCATACCTGCAACAGAAGAAGTAACGGTATCAGTAAGCTGAACAGTTCAGAATGAGAAGTAAAAGGTAAAGAGTGAAAGAACATTACCTCCAAAGGCCGGATGAACAGCCAGTTCGACTCACCGCTACCACGAGTCCAGACATCCAGACCGTGATAGAGATGAGCCAAACCAAGTGTGGCCCAGTCGAAGGACCCGACCTGGCTCAGATCCCGAAGACAAGCCAGCACCGCCGGATCTCCCTTATTCTGGGAGATGCATAGCAACTGGGACGAAATAATGTAGAACAAGAAGGACCGAGCAGCCTGGTCCCTCTCCTCCCGAGTGTAAGCAGGAGCAGCAGGTCGGGCCTCCTCCGGCAACTCCCTCCAAGCCTCCAAGCAGGTCCTGATCCTCTCGGCCCAGAACCTGAAGACCATCTCATATGACATGCACCCCTGCACAGTGTATCGGGTTTGTGTCGTAACACCGAGTAGGGAACGGACTAGCTGAGCTCCGATAGCAGCCGTCTGATACCGAGCATCTAGTGGAGGAACCGGGCCAGTGAAGCGAAGGCCGGTGATGGCAGCATAGTCTGTGGGCGTGAGGGTCATCTCTCCAAACCCAAAAACGAAGGTGTGAGTGCAATCGTTCCACCGCTCCATCAATGCGTATCGCATAGCGGGCGGGAAATAAGGCTGTGTGCGGCGCAATCCTGCGGCGTAATCCCCGAAGCCTGCAGCGACTACCCGGGCTCGCATAGGAGGGTCCAATAAGTCCCAGAAGGCAGAAGCATCAGTGGCTGATCCGCCCGAACGGGCCTTGCCCAGATTCACCTGTAAGAAAAGTTCAATTTCAATAAATATAAGACTAACAACTGTTCATTTTCTTTTATTGCAGGAAAAATAAAGACCAAATTTCAGTTTGGACCATAGCTGCGTCACGCGGCTACAAAGCCGCGTCACGCATCTACACAACTGCGTCATGCGGCCCTGCCCAAGTTGCGCACCTAGAAGCACAGCCGCGTAGAGCATCTCTGCACTCGCGCCACGCTACTCCACAGCTGCGCCACGTAACTGTTTGAGATACGTTGCCCTAAGAACAGATGCGCCACGCAGCCACGAAGTCGCGCCACGCATCTCGCTAGCAGTGTCACGCAACTGTTCAAGATTCTTATTCGATTGACGAACAGTCGCGTCACGCAACTGTTCTTCCAAAGAACAGCTGCGTGACGCAACTGTCGAAGGTACGCAGTGTTTCAATTTCGATCTAGTTTCACTACGTTTGTGTTGTTCTCATGCAATTTTCAGGGCAAAATCAAGTCGCCTACGAGTACTAACAAGAAAGTATCATCAAATCAAGGCCTAACACAGTTAAAAGGGGTCAATTCTAAGGTTCAAGGCAAGCTAGGGTTTCTGGTGCCTCGAACAGTTGCGTCACGCAACTGTTCACACAAGAACAGATGCGTCACGCAACTGTTCATGGAAGAACAGCCGCGCCACGCAACTCCTACCTGCGTAACGCGACTGTTGACGCAGGCGCAAACACAAAGAAACAGTTCTATTTACTACAGCTACGGATCAAAAGCAGTAAAAAACAACAAATTGAGGAAACTTTCACTTACCTCGGATCGAAAGCCGCGCATCCGACTCGTCTCGTACCGGACTGGAAACTCCGTACCCGGCAATGGAAGAAGCTGCAACGGCCGCGTCCCGGGGTCAGCGGATTCCGGCTCACCGGCACCAGCTCACCGTCGAACGTAGGGATACCGGGTAGGACCCCGAGAGTCTCCATCTCTCGAGTGTAGGCGAAAGCAGGGATTTCAGGAAGCTGAGACATCTTTTTCAGTTGAAAGTTCAGAGAACCGGTTCGATTCGGCCCAAATCTTCGATTTTTATTTGGGTTTTACGGTTTTTCAATCGATTTTCGGTTCGGTCTCTCATAGTGCTCGCACTAAAATATTAATATGAATTTCCAGGCTGTCAGTTCAATAAATTAATTAGAAAATGTTTTGAAAATAAAAATTCGGGTTGTTTCAGTCTTCCCCCCTTAAAAAAATTCGTCCTCGAATTTTTGAAACAAGCAAGGTAAGATCACAGTATATATGAGGAACAAAGAAGGATCGTACTCAACAAAAGAGAATCCATTTACAGTCGATCACTGTTAGTACAGAACGTTTTACATGGAAGGAAAAAGATGAGGATAATTTCTTTGCATATCAGCTGCCACTTCCCATGTGCATTCCTCCATCGAATGATTTCTCCATAAGACTTTGACCATAGGAATCTCCTTAGATCGAAGTTTACGAATCTAGAAATCGAGGATGCTAATCGGTATTTCTTCATATGTCAAATCTTCACCCACCTGAATCTCTTGCGACTCTAACACATGAGACGGATCAGGAATGTACTTCCGTAGCATGGACACGTGAAACACTGGGTGTACATGAGAAAACTCGTTAGGCATATCCAACTGATAAGCTACTTCTCCAATTCTTGCAACTATAGGATACGGTCCAATGTATCTTGGAGCTAGTTTCCCTTTCTTGCCAAAACGTAGGACACCTTTCATAGGAGATACCTTCAGGAAGACTAAATCACCCTCTTGAAATGTCACTTCTCTATGCTTAGGATCCGCGTAACTTCTCTGCCGATCAAACGCCGTTTTAATCCTGTTCCGAATGATAGGAACCTTTTCAGAGGTGATTTGAATCAACTCGGGTCCCACCAATTGTCTTTCTCCTACTTCTTCCCAACAGATAGGAGATCTGCACTTCCTGCCATACAAGGCCTCATAAGGAGCCATGCCGATACTTGCTTGGTAACTGTTATTATAGGCAAACTCGATTAATGGTAAGTGCATGTCCCAAAATCCTCCAAAATCTAATACGCACATCCGTAGCATATCTTCCAGAGTTTGAATAGTCCTCTCAGATTGCCCGTCAGTCTGCGGATGGAAAGCTGTACTAAAGTCAAGCCGGGTTCCCAAAGCTTTCTGCAACGACTGCCAGAATCTCGAAGTGAACTGCGTTCCCCTGTCAGAGATGATAGATACCGGAACCCCATGAAGGCGCACTATCTCTTTAACGTACAACCTTGCCAACCTGTCAGCACTATAAGAGGATCTCACTGGTAAGAAATGAGCTGTCTTGGTAAGTCGATCCACTATCACCCAAATTGAATCATAGCCTCCTGGCGTTCTTGGTAGTCCGACCACAAAGTCCATCGTAATCCTTTCCCATTTCCATTCTGGTATCGGTAACTGTTGCATTAATCCAGAAGGTCTTTGATGCTCTGCTTTTACTTGCTGACAAGCGAGACATCTAGACACAAATTCTGCTACATCCTTCTTCATTCCAGTCCACCAATAATTCCTCTTCAAATCTCGATACATTTTAGTAGTACCCGGATGCACATTATAGGCAGCATAGTGGGCTTCATCTAAGATCTCCTTTCTAAGATTATCAACATCAGGTACACAAACACGAGTACCCTTCCTGAGTACACCATCATTGTCTATCAAAAAGTCTCCTGACCCACCAGTAATTACCTCTTGCACAATTCTTTGCATTTGCGGGTCTCTGTCTTTTGCAGCTTTAATTCTGTCAAACAGCATCGGTCTTATTCTGAAATGAGCCAACAAACAATTTGAAGCAGGAATTTCCAAGTCAAGGCCTTCATCAAGCATGCCATTCAATTCTCGAATTAACGGCCTTTTTTCAACCGAAATGTGAGCTAAGCTTCCCAAAGATTTTCGACTTAGAGCGTCTGCTACTACATTAGCCTTCCCAGCATGATACTGAATGGTACAATCATAATCTTTAAGAAATTCCATCCAGCGTCGCTGTCTCAAATTCAGATCTCTCTGATCAAAAATGTATTTTAGACTCTTATGATCAGTGAATATCTCACAGGATACACCGTACAAGTAATGCCTCCATATCTTCAATGCAAAAATGATCGCGGCCATTTCCAAATCATGGGTGGGATAATTCTGTTCATGCTTCTTCAACTGTCTGGAAGCATATGCAATAACTCGACCATGCTGCATCAGGACACATCCCAACCCCACTCTGGACGCATCACAAAACACTACGTATCCTTCATTGCCTGAGGGTAAGGCTAATACCGGAGCGGTGGTCAAGCACTCCTTCAGCTTCTGAAAACTCGCTTCACAAGAATCGGACCACACAAATTTAGCATTCTTCTGGGTCAATTTAGTTAATGGTGCTGCTATTCGAGAAAAGTCTTGCACAAAACGGCGATAATAGCCAGCCAAACCCAGAAAGCTGCGAATTTCAGTGACAGTGGTCGGTCTCGGCCAATCGATGATTGCCTCAATCTTCTTAGGATCAACCATGATTCCATCCTTAGATACCACATGACCCAAGAAATTTACACTTTCCAGCCAGAATTCACATTTAGAAAACTTGGCATATAACTGATGCTCCCTCAAAGTTTGTAGCACAATTCTCAAATGGTGTATATGATCTGTTTCAGTTCTGGAATAAACTAGAATGTCATCTATGAACACGATCACAAACCGGTCCAAGTATGGCTTGAAGACACGGTTCATCAGATCCATGAAAGCTGCTGGGGCATTAGTGAGTCCGAAGGACATGACAAGGAATTCATAATGACCATATCTGGTTCTGAAAGCCGTTTTAGGAATGTCTTGTTCTCTGATTTTGAGCTGATGGTAACCAGATCTAAGGTCAATCTTTGAGAAACATGTAGCCCCTTGCAATTGATCGAACAGGTCATCAATTCTAGGAAGTGGGTATTTGTTCTTCACAGTCACCTTATTCAATTGCCTATAATCAATGCATAGGCGAAGCGAACCATCCTTTTTCTTCACAAACAGGACTGGAGCACCCCAAGGCGAAGCGCTTGGTCTGATGAAACCCTTATCCAACAGTTCCTGCAACTGTTCTTTCAACTCTTTTAATTCCGCTGGTGCCATTCGATACGGTGGCATGGAAATAGGTTCTGTGCCAGGAATCAGATCAATACAGAATTCAATTTCCCTGTCTGGAGGAAGACCGGGTAATTCTTCCGGAAACACATCGATGAACTCATTCACGATCGGCATACTTTCAACTTTACGAGTTTCTGTCGTGGTGTCCTTTACCAACGCTAAGTACCCTTGACAGCCTTTCCTCAACAGTTTTCTAGCGCTGATTGCAGAAATTAGATTATAAGGAGCTATATTCTTATCCACCCTATAAATAAGTTTCTTGCCATCTGGTAGATTAAAAACAATTTCTTTCCTTTTACAATGGACCTCTGCATCATACTTTGCTAACCAATCCATTCCCAAGATCACATCAAAATCTATCACATCTAAGATAATTAAATCTGCAGGTAAGTCTACGCCTTCAAGAACAATAGGACAGTTTAAAATGACTGAATCAGTATAAATAGGTTCACTTAAAGGCGTCGATATCAGCAAGGGAATGTCTAACTGATTGGGCATTCTGTCTATTTTCACAGCAAACCTAGGAGATGCAAATGAATGGGTGGCACCAGGGTCAAATAATACTCGTGCTTCCAAAGAACAAATAATAAAAGTACCTGCCACCACGGCATTAGATGCCTGAGCATCTCCCTGAGTCAAGTGGAAGAGTCGGGGTTGTGCTCCAGCAGCATACAAATTCTGTCCCAAACTCTGGCCTCGGCCCCTACCAACAGAACCACGGCCCTGCTGGCCCATAAATCTAGTACCAGATGCCGACGGTGTAGAGAAAGGAGGTCTGGACACACTACCCATGGAAGACTGGGGTGGCATATATCGCGACGGAGGAAATGGGCAGTCTCTAGCATAGTGTCCCGTCTGGTGACACCTAAAGCAGGTGTTAGAATCAAGGTCACACTCTCCTTTATGAGTCTTGCCACACCTGTGACAGACAGTTACACTCGGTCTGCTGCTACCTGAACTGTGCCCACTACTAGAACCACCTGAATAAGCACTCCTTCTCGGCCAAAATTTCTTCTTGTCTTTCCTTCTACTGATACTTCCCTTGCCTTGGAAGAGAGAGCTCGAAGATTATGTACCCATAAGAAAAGATCCGCTCATACCTGGCACACTCGGATTCCCTGACTGAGCTGCTGTTCTGTTACCTCTTCTGTCTGAAATAAACCCATCAGAAATGTATTTATTTTCCATCTGCCGGGCTGAGTCAACAATGGCACTAAAGTCTTGCTCCCTTTGCTGAAATAAAGTGGCATATATTGCATTTAGCCCGCTAATAAATCTGTATACTTTAGTGCCTTCATCAGGTATGGACCCCGGAGCATATCTACTCAATTCGATGAACTTGGTGGCATACTCATCCACCGACATATCCCCTTGAACTAAGGATTCGAATTCTCTCATTTTGGCTCTTCTAGTTCCTTCCGGCACAAAATGGTTCATAAAGAGTGTAGTAAACTGTTCCCAGGACATCCCAGTGGAAGAAGGCTGAATATAATCCCGAAACCATGTCTCTGCTATTCCTTCCATTCTACGACCCGCAAACACAATAGACCTTTCATCATCACAGCCTAGCTCAATGCAAAACTCTCTGATTCTAGCCAAAAAGGAATGAGCATCTTCAGTGCCTGTAAACTTGGGTGGTTTATAACGAATGAATCTGTCATACAGGTTATCATTAGCAGCCCTTGGAACAGTAGGAGGTGGGGCCAGTTGAACTGGTTGTGCTGCTGGATCGAGCATAGGTGAATGCATCTGTTGCTGTTGCTGAGCTTGGAAGAATTGTTGTTGCTGCACTAACACATTATTCATTGCTGCTGTTATAGCCTGTTGTAGCCCGGTCAATAATGTGTTCATTTCAATTGGAGTTCCCGCCATATTTTCCTCATTCCTAACTTCTTGGACACCTTCATTCTGATTATTTACATTCCTAGCAGATTTACTCTTTCGTCGTCTTCATCGTCTAGGAATAACTGAATGCCCAGAAGAGACTTCATCAGGAACATTTTGCTCCACGTTGTCATCAGGAGCATCTTGCCCCACGTCGTCAAGTGCTCTTCCCCTATTCTTCACCATGCTGAAATTCAAAGCATAAAGTAGAATTTATTAGAATATAACAATTCCTATCCTATTCATATCAATTACATTATTAGCCTAACTGAAAATAGGACTCATACGGTGATCACGCTGAAACTTAAGAGGCAAGAGAAAACTATATCAAGACGTGACAGAAATAACTCCGCAGTTATCTCTAGACTTCTAAACTTAGGCTCTGATACCACCTTTGTCACGACCCGTTTCCGTGAGTCGGACCGGCACTAGGGCCCAGGTAAGCTTAAGGCCCCCGAGGCCCGTAGTAAGCCTAAATTATCCAATCTATCTATGTATCCTTCCCAATTATCATCAAACAGTAGGCCCATATACAAACATCTGGCCCAAACTCAAATAACACATAATATATAACCAGGGCCTATTTACAATAAATTATAATCACATGGTGGACTTACTGGTTCACCTGCAGCTAATTACGTAATATTTAATTTATAGCGTAGTACTAACAATAAGTCCAATATTAATACACAACCCTATAACTGCGGAGTTCAATAACAAGCCGATAATAGAATAATTTATACATCCAAAATTAAATAACAGAAATATAAAGTTTACATTTATAACTCTGCGGAGAAGATTGCAGAGCTTCCGTTGGATCAGCAGCTTCCTACTACCTGAGAAGTTTGGAGAGAAGGGGGGGGTGAGTTTTGCAACTCAGTGAATAATAATAAATAATACACACCACATACAGTCACGCGAAATGCGCCCTAATGTACTGAATGAACACACAACAGTCAATCATATGGCATAACATCAGCACCCACAAACAATGTCACCTTCAAATAATCACATCACGTGGAAATTAGTCAGTGGAGTCACCGAACCCCCGATGAGCCGTCCTCCCACATAGCTCATCCTCTCACATGTGCACCAGGGAGCCGATCCCCCATACTGGCCGACCGGTCTAATCCTCACTTGACCAGTCCTCTCATTGTTTTTCTATCCTCTCTTTTCTTTTTCATACCAACAGGAGGCAACCCGGTGGTCTCCATCCAATCTAGATCATCAAGCGCTCACAACAGGAGGCCACCCTGCGGGCTGCGATCAAATCTAGACTGTCCGGTGCGCAACGACGAGAAGCCAACCCGTGGTTAACGGTAACGGTAACGGTAGGTGCACACGGGGGCGCCGATCTCCCATTTACCCGGCTAACGGTAATCATATTGGATCCATATAACGGTACGGTCTCACAGTCCCATGGTGACCCACTTCATCCCAATTCCACACAAACAAAGCACAGTATATGCACAGCACAATTAATCAAACAATTCTTTCAACGTATTACACCAAATCCATCAAAATATACAACTATTCAATATAAAATAAATATGAGTTTAATATAAAAAAATATATATATATAAGGTTTGTAATTAAATGCTATGCAAATGCATGTTGATCTGCATTATTTATTATTACTCACAGTGCTGGAGAGCGAAGTTCTAGCTTTGATTCTGTCCTGGAGGAGCACTAGATGGACCCGAGCGATCTAAGCAAAGTAAGAACGACACAAAAGAAAATAATTCTATCAGACAAAATATTTCTTTACCACTCTAAGAATTTTATTTAATATTCTAAATTTTTATTTTTCTACCTAACTCTATTTTGTTTATTTTCTACCGAAATTTCGGCAACATCTCCCCTAAAAATTGGACTATCCACCTGCTAAAGTATCAACAATTTATCAAATATTCAACTCAATCTACACGGCCCATCCGTCGGGCAATTAGTTAAATAAAATTTCCCATCCTCCTTCAATCTCAACATCACCACACAACCAAAATTACAATATACAATAATATTATACCTAAACTACCTTAATCCACACTTTAATTCCATTAATATATCATTATCAAGGTTCCTTAATTTAATCAACACTAATATTATTAACTACTCACAATTACTAAATTAAATTAACTAAATTAAATAACTACAATAATAAAATTAATCTACTACAATAATAACATTAATTCAAGTAACTAAAATTATTAAAATTAACTTTACCCCAAAATATAATTATTGTCGAATTTTTACTAGAGTGGGAGTTTTTACGCGTGTCGGATCGAAGGGCAGTAACTGCCTGTGGCCGGATCCAACTAACAGTGGCGGAGAGACGGCTGGCAGTGAGGCTTGAAGCTGGTGCTGCTGCTGTAGGCGCGACAGACCTGACAGAGGGCCTGACTGCGTGATCTGGTGGCGCTGCGTGAGTTAGGACGAGGCGGGACAAACGACAGAGCTGCTCCGGTGACGAGCGGCAGTGAGAACAGCGGTGGCGCTCAACTGGAGCTGCTGGACCTGCTGGACAGTGATGCGAATGTAGGTGCAGGGAAGAAGAAAGGGAAAGAAAGAAAGAAAAAGGAAAGAAAGAAGAAGAAGAAGAAGATGGTGGAGATGGTATCGCCGGTGGTCGGGAAGCGCAGGAATGGGGAAGGGGGAGTGAGATGTGCGCTAAAAATAGAGGAAAAAGAAAATTCTAGATGGTTTGGGTCGAACCGGTTCGATTCGGCCCAAATCTTCGATTTTTATTTGGGTTTTACGGTTTTTCAATCGATTTTCGGTTCGGTCTCTCATAGTGCTCGCACTAAAATATTAATATGAATTTCCAGGCTGTCAGTTCAATAAATTAATTAGAAAATGTTTTGAAAATAAAAATTCGGGTTGTTTCAGTTATAGTCCAAAACTCATTGTATAATTATGGTACTAAGTATTTTAATTTTATTGATTGTCATTTTTATTAGAAAATTTAATTTTTAATTATTGATTATGATTATGATGGTGATAATAATAATCATGTTAAAGAAATTTAATTTTAATATTGTTATTGGTACATTGTAGTTTGTGAAAATTATCGTATGGTTAAGTTTTTAAATATATTTAAATTTTACCTAATGACTAAAAAAAACCTAAATTTGCATTTTTAACAAATTTGGTCAATTCTTTTAATTGCTACAATTGATACCGCGAAGTAATTTTTTTTAATAATTGTGGCCTTCGTCCATCAACTGTTGCTACTATATTGATGGCGGTTAGTGGAACTTTCACCATGACATGTCATTTTACTGACATAAATTTGCAAGGTATAATTGTGAAAAAATTTGATCAAATTTGTTAAAAAGATCAAAGCTTAGGGTTTGTTTTAGTCATTAGGACAAAGTTTACTATTTTAACCGTTTTAGTCAAGATTATTACATGCACACTAAAGCATAGCCTTGTGGTAAGTACATATAGAATTTGGCAATATATCAAGGTTTTTTTTATTAAAATTAATTTCTAATATTTATATAATTTAGTTATTAATAAATAATTTTATAACTTTTATATTCAAAATAATTTAATAAATATGTTAAATATTTTATAAATTTTAATTTTAATATTTTTATTTTAAATGATATATTACAATAATTAATGACATAAAAATGTTATTTCATTTCAATAAGAATTAATTGAAAATAATAATTATATGAAACAAAATAAAGGAAGAAAAAAATTTGAAAAGGAGATTATAACTTGAAAATTCAAAAGGTACCAAATTTTACAATTAAAATATAATAAATAAAGATTAGTGTAAAGGTATTTGTTTTTATCCTTCTAAAGAAAAGAATAAGTTTAAGTAAGGCGATAATATTATTTAAGAAGTTCCTACAAATAATACTATCATTTTTGAAATTAAAGCAGCTTGACGATTGATTAATTATATAACATTTAGTTTGTCCTCTCTTTTGATTAATTATATAACATTTAGTTTGCCCTCTTACTCTGTTGACAATTTATTGAATTTTTATATCTTCTTAATTTTTAATTATTATAACATGAGCGTTGACAATTTCGAATGACTAAAAAAACTCAATTTTTTTCTGAAATTGACTAAAAAAATCCTTTATTTTGGCCTTTTTAACAATTTTGGCCAATTTTTTAACAATTATACCTCATAAATTTACGGTTAGTAAGTATATATCATTTCCTCCACATCAGTACTAATGATTAATAGTCAGAGGCCACAATTGTTTTAAAAAAATTACAGTCAACAAGTCATATGTCATTTCAAGTGTCCCACTAACAGCCACATCAGCATAGTAGTAACGGTTAATGCACGGATATCATAATTGTTAAAAAAAAAATTACTTCACAGTATCAATTGTACCAATTAAAAGAATTGGCTAAAATTGTTAAAAATGTTAAAGTTGAGATTTTTTTTAGTTATTAGGCCTTAATTTTTTTTAGTAATATAATTGTATTTTATTTTAAAATATTTTTATTATTATCATTTATTTGACCAGCGGATTTATGTGAACCCATACCCAATCCAATCCATTTATAATCCGCTGATTCATGCATTTAATGGGTTGAGTTGAGTCTAAAAATTGATTGACCCACACGTACGAATCAAATACTTTAAATCCATCAATGAATACGACTCACATGCAGCCCTAAGGAAGAGGTTTGAGTTCAATCATAAGCCTCTGGCTTGATACGGTGATTGCGTATTAGTTCGTGATGATTGCAGAGAACTGTGACAGAAGGAGAGCAAGAAAAAATTTGAGAGAGAAGGAGAGGAGAGATAATATAGAAAATTTAGGACTTTGAATATGGCCTTCTAAAAGGAAGTGTTTTTATCATTATTAGAATAGGAGAGTAACAATTTAAAATTTAAATTTCATCCTCACTCGTTAAAGCAAACTTTAAAAATTAAGGACACCATGGACATTTTATATCCAAAGGTTCTAGTTCAGCCAAAGAAATGTCACAATATTTGTTTTATACATCAAAAAATTCCTAGAATTTTTGGGTGACATTTAACATTGGTTTATAAATAAATTCAATACATCAACAAATTTTGCCTCAAAATAGGAATTTTATGTTGCATTGACTGACACTACAACTCCCTCTATCCTCTACAGTTTTTGAGAGGAGTTCATATGTCAGAGATTGTGGCGTTAAGCAAAAGTAAGTCCTATTCCTCATTTACCAACAAAAATTCATCAAGTCCTATCCTCATGAATTGAAAGAATTCCCCTTCAAAAAAATAACCTTCCTTCCTTTCTAACACTACCCAAAAGTTAAGAGGGATCTATATTTACATCAAAAATCAAATTAACTTAAATAAACAAAAATAATATCTACGATGAAGCATTGTTGATTCTACCTAGAAACTCCCAGTAATAATTTAGCATGTGATCAGCGGGACGCACCTGATCCCACTTCCCCGTACAGAATATTGCATACGCATCAGCAGCATACCTGAACAATCAAAGACGGAAGTCCCACAAAATGTAAGTTTGAGTTGCTTCAATGCAATGCAGAAACTACCTTAGAAGAGAAGGAAAGAGGCAACAAGTCTTCACTTACTTTCCCACGCCATGCAGCTGGGTAACATGGGTCCAGTGATCTTCCAAATACTCCTGAGACATGCGTTGTATCATCACTGCCCTCTTCTTCTGCAAGCCCAGAGGTTCTATTATTCTTTCAATCTCCTCTTTCATGACGTTAATGGCAGCCTCTGCACTGGGACATAAAGTGAAGAGATCTTCTATAACTCTCCGAACCTAAAATAGATAGGACATGTCATTTGTTAAGCAGTTGAACTAAAGTTGTAAGCAAAGGAGAGCACCACAAAATCAAACCAATGAATACATAAATTATTGGGGTGATAGGAGATAAACAGACGCTAAATTTAAATGGGAATGAGGTTAACCACATCTCAATAGTAATTATAGGTTTTACTTCATGATGCTAAGTTAAGACTCTCCTCCTCCTACTAATAAGTGTATCATCATCCAGTATACAAAAATCAAATTATAAATTATGATACATGTCATGTCATAAGAGGATAAAGGCAATTACAACAATTAGAAATTGAACTTGCATTTTTATGTTCGCGGAAACTAACTTTTCCCTTGCATTTTTTTCTTCATGGGAACCAAGTTTCCCTTTTCACATAAAAAAACCTTTTTTTTTTTTTTTTTTTTTTTTTTTTATTTTCCAAATATTGCTTCTCATTATCTAACGAAATAGTGTTTTTACTTTTAAACTAGCATGAGCATCAAAAGAAAAAAGAGGCCAATCAATTGGCACCTTAAATTAAAAAAAGGACAGTTTAAGTCCATATAAAATGGATGGATAGGAAATCTTTGGTTCTTAAAGGAAAGCCTAAGGAGCAAGGTGCAAAGGGATCTAGCATTAGCACCTCTACCAAGCTCAGGAAAGGTGAACTCCAGCAAGTTCAAGATTTATGGCTTTGATGCACACTGTCTTCAGGATGCAAGAAAGACATGCCTCCCTGATGCAAGATCATCCAAGTTAAATTAGAAGTTTTTCTAGGTTTCCTCATTTATTTAGGATTCCTATATAGTATGTTAATTAAATTGGAAGAGCAATTACAACACACTCTTGATTTGAATGGTGGAGTGAAGATTGAAGTATCTGATTTTCGTGGAAAATGACATAAAGGGGATTATTTAGATGGATAAGCTAGTTTGGAGACATACTTGAATGGTAACCCATGGCTGATAGTCAAAAAGTTCTACTTGTAAAGCTTAAATTAAAGAGTACTGCACTTCAATAACGGAAGAGAGTTGAAGAGCAACGTGCACAAGGCAAGCTTAAAACCAGCAGTTGGGATACATGAAAACTAAGATGCAAAAGCAATTTTTATCTGTTGATTATACAATGGAATTGTATGAGAAGTGAAACAGCATGTTCATTGACGAGTACACTGCTAAGTTCAAAACTTATCAATTCCAGTTGGTTTATCTGAAAATAATGATCAAATTACTGCTTGTTACCTTACCAGTTTAAGTCAGTCTATTAGAGATGAGGCGGGAGTAGTTTGTTTACACAATATAGAGGATGCTCATCAACATGCTTTAGCCGCTAAAAAAGCGAGTTTTCCATTATGGTGCCAGAAAACCATTTATGGAACTGATTGGTAACACAAATTCACGGGCTGCTGCTGCAACAAATAAAACCAAGGGGTTGCAACCAATGTTGAAAGAAACAAAAAAAGGGGAAAATATTGTACCTTATGGAGGACAAAATTATTCTGGTTCACCTGCAAATAAAGGAGGCAGCATTTATCAGGTTCGATGTTTTACTTGTGTAGACAAGGGATATATTTCATTCTCTTGTCCGCAACAGAGGGTGAGTTTAGCTGAATTTGAGTTAGATCCTGTTTTCAACGAATATAATGAAGAGATTGAGGAAATTTATGTTTATTGAGTCTTTGGTGGTATGAAGCGTGATGACAATGACGATCAAAGATGAAGAGGAAGATTGGAGGGATATTATTTTTCATACGCATGTTTTTACAGTGGTAATGTTAGTGATCTTGTCATTGATGAAAAAAGAGTGGAAAATATCATATCTAAAGTGTGGAAAAATTGAAGCTTCCTATAACAAAACATTCTCATTCTTACTAAAGAAGGGGCACGAGATGCTAGTAACTTTTCAATGTTTGGTCAAATTCACTATAGGAGGTAAGTTGGAAGATGAAGCTTTATGTGACGATGTGCCAATTGATTTTGGTATATTCTTGTTGGAACCTTGTTTGATCATGATATGGACAATAAGACAAAGCCTAATACTTACACCTCCTACAAGATAACAAGAGTTACACTTTGCATCCTCTTAAGGAAGAGGTAAAGCAATTGCCATTAAGAAACAAAAAAGAAAAAAAGAAAAAAGAGATTATCTAGGGTTGAAACCGTTTTTCTTTGTCCATGGGCAACGTTCTACAACCAGAAACATAAATGGGTATTTGAATGCCAAAAAGTTTGAAGGTGTATTTTGTGAGACGGGGGTCGTCTATGGTTTAATAAACAAAACAGATGAGGTTGACCAAGCTGGAAAATCACCTTTGCTTACAAAAGAAGAATGATTATTTAATGGCTTGTGATGTTGTTTGCTCTTGAAAAAGCTCTAATATTCTGAAGAGGAGTTTAGGCGAATTGATCCTATTCTTATGGCTTATATATCTAAACTTTTCTTAACGGAGCCGAATTTTTTTCAAACCCGAGGAGTCATGTAGGAGCATCCAAGTTAAATTAGAAGTTTTTTCGATTTTCCTTCTTTATTTAGGATTCCTATCAACAAATTAGAAATGCTTTTCGGTCTAGAATAGGAATTGTCTAAATAGAATAAATAGGACAATAACAATCAGTTTATGTATTGTATTTTCTTTTTCAATTTAGTTTTTAGCTCTTAGGTTTTTCTTTAAAATCAATTAGTTATATTGTTCCATACACAATCACCATGTTCTAGCTCCAATTGTTGAGGACTAATTGCCCTAAACTCTTCCGCAATATCACTCCCAATACTCTATTACCAGCAAGTTTTTTGACCGGTAAAGGAAATTATATTTGACTCAATACCTCCCACTACTCAGAATCTGATCCAATAAACATGAAATGCCATCACTGTCATTGGAAATTCACTAGAATCTTACCAAACCACCAGCAATAGAATCATTGATGTTGATACTTATGTTTCGGTAACTATTAATTAAAACATCCTACCTAGGCATGGTGAAGACTACAAGTTTAAGTTTTTGTTTGATAGCTTACACAAATTTACTATGGCATCTCAGGCCTGGCAAGATATTGTCCGCTTTAGGCTAAACCCACTCAGGTCCGCACGGATTTGTTCCAGGCTAGAACCAACTCATAGTCTAAAAGGCCTCTTGCTAGTCTAAGGCTTACCCATTTTTATATATATCACTTTCACCTTGTGTTTAGCCGATGTGAGATTCGCCTAAGGTAAGCCAACATCTCAAGCTAACACCTCGTCTGGTGCGGGCGTTACATTTACACCAAAAAATATGTGATCTTGCTATTTTATTATATTCTGCGAAAATGGTGTTATTGATTAGAAATAGTCATAGTCAATAGCAATGCCCTGTAGAGTTCCAGATGTGTTTGTCATTATAACAAGGGACCAAAAAGATTGATGGTTTCTAGTCAAGTCTATGTTGTTTTATGTTCCTCTCTTGAGCTTTAGATTATTGCTTCAAATAATGTCAACATTGGTTAATTTGGTCGAATGAAGCATATTGGTAACAAAATGGAAAAAGAAAAACTATAAAGAAAATGGAAAAAGAAAAGCTAGAAAAATTTAAAGGAAAAAAGCAGAAAAAAGAAACTAAATTAATAAAAGCAAAAAAAAAAAAAAAAATCACTATACAGCTTTAAAACTCAAACACAGTCCAACTTAGTAGCTTGACATAGAATTTTAGCCGCTAGACCAAGCAACACCATAGTTACTTGTTACCACTAATGCATTTTATCAAATCCAGGAGGGGCCATGGTCCCCCTTGGCCCCCCTTCCCTCTATCAGTGCCTATTTTCTAATGCTTTTTCTGTGGTGACAACATAAATAACTGATAGATTTTGAGCTGGACTGAAATATGGGGATGCCACCAATTACCAATATGGGAAAACAATAAAACTTTGAAGCCTTATTGCAACTGTTGCCTCTTGAATTGTGAAATTCAATTCAATTATAGGTTAGGTGTCAAACTAAATTCTTTTATATAATTGTTCAAGGGTATTAATCATGGGCTCCATTCATGGTGCCTTACCTGAAAGGAGTTCTCCATATTAAGATTTCAATTTTCTCATCTTCTATCTCGCTAAAAATAATTCAACAAATTGCATGTTCGAAATTGCCCACTCCATTTGTTTTCAATAGGTTTTCAAAGATCCAACAATTTTTAGAGACTTGTCATCATCTTATTTGAATTGAATTGAAAAATAGTCCATTGGCATTTGAAAGCAATTAGCAATGTGAACTTATTGATATATCAAAATGAATTGGTTGAATGCCAGTTACGATATGTACAAAATAAATTTGATTCAATTTTGAGCAATAAGATTTTATAAAAGTTGCTCTCACTTCAGGAAAGAAAAAACTAAAGGAATGCCTACAGGTGCTTTCCTTGCCTACTTCTGATCATCTTACATCATGTGCTACCACACCAAACAAGGCTGTTTAAGAATAAATAGTGAATGCAAAAGCAATACTTCTTCTTTTGTTCTCTCTCTCTCTCTCTCTCTCTCTCTCTCTCGCTCTCTCAAACAGCAGCATATGCAATAGATCATTTATGATCGTCTCAAAAAATGAACTAAACTTGCATCATTCTTCATCTTTGCAATGTAGATCAATATCTACGACTAAATTTAGCAACACTTGCTTATGCAGATTGTGTAAGAATGTTATTCTAACAGGAAACTGACTATTGCTGTTGCATTCCCTGTTCTCCCTCAAAGAAAAAGGCCTAAACTATAGAGCCATGGAGGAACAGATATTAGAAAAGATAATAGCAATAAGAACTTTTAAAAAAATATTTAAAAAAAAAACAGAGTAAAAGAAACAGGGAGTAGCCAACATCCATGCATGACACAAGTTACTCCTTAGAAATGATTCGCAGTTCTGAGTGTGAAACTCAGTTTTTTGGAGCTTAGTGGACTGTACTTCTAGCGAACAACCAGGAAAAATTAGAAGAGGTCCTTGTGATATAGTAGATGTGATGTGAAGGTAATAAAAAGAATGTCAACAGAAAACAGAGGCTATATACCAACATGAGAAAATAGAAAAAAAGAAAATCAGATAGTGATATGGAAAGCAATCTATTATTTGTATCACCGTTATCGGCAAACATATTCTGCTCTCTAAATGTGTCGATCGTTGCACAGATATTCATTTCCTAAGGAGATGACTTACACATTTAACAGTTTTGCTATCACATTAGGATCATTTATCATGAAACAAAGAGACAAGATAAGCAGAAGTCGAGCTTGCTGGAGACCTATGAGAACAATATAACATATTGAGTGCCATACCAGAACGTGTAACTATATGTGTTGGCATGGAACCATGAACTTGAACAGCATATACAGGGTGCTATGGTATTTTCATGTGGAAAGTTCAACTTTTAAAGGAGTACGCTAGCATATTAAAATATACTACAACTAATCATGATAGAAAAGACCAAGAGCATACCTGTGTACCAGTCGTGCAATTAAGGAGCATGCATATCACCAACACTCTCCAGGGATCATGTGCATGATTCTCTTGCAGAAGCCCATGTTCAGATTGAGGTGGCTTCCATGTGTTATCTGGTGTTTTCCTTAGATAAGCTTCGCTTCTCTTTTCGGAAGCAGTTAGAACAATGCTGGTCCTAGCTGATCTTTTTCTTCCCTTTGATGACTGTTTTTGCCCATTGTTACTATCTGCTGCTTCTTCCTTGTGGAAATAGGGGGAGACATTTCGAACTGTAGGACCAGCTATTTCACATGGTTCTTCTTTGTTTTTCTTTGATGACTTTTTCCGCTTACGTTTGCCGTCAATCAAGCTGCTAGCTTCAGCTTCTTGTTCATTGGATACCTTCTTGAAGTATGGCGACACATTTTGAATTGTAGCACCAGTTTTTCTCTTCCTTGATGTCTTCCTCTGCTCGTGGTTGTTGTCTATAGCTTCTTCCTTTCTGGGTATCTTATGAAAGTAGGGGGAGACATATCCAACAGTGGGATCAGCACCTACAGATGCATTTTTGCACTTCTTTGATGATTTTTTCGGCCTATATTCATTGTCAGTCCTGTTATCCACATCTTCTTCTTCCTTGGGTACCTTCTGGAAGTAGGGGGAAATATTTTTAGCTGCACGACCAGCTCTTCCACATGGTTTCAGAGGTTTGATTTTCATTAGCTCTCTCTCATTGATTCCGACTTGCTGCTGTGCATGTGTTTCAATCTCCGTTGGTCTCCCGGTGGTTGATATATCCCCAATTTCTAACACTTGACTTTCCAAGTTTCCATCAATTATAGCAGCCATGCCCTTTACTTCCTTCTTCATGTTATTGTCACCCTCTTTCTTTCTCTCCACATTTTTCTCAACTTTTACAAAATAGGGAGAGCAAACTCGTGGCTTTGGAATCTTCTTGTCCCTAACAACGCCTCCTCTGTATACAAATTTCGCAAGCATGTCTTCGAAACTCTTTATCGTATTAGGAGCCGCATTTACTTGTTCTTTCATCCCCAAATCCCTATCCCCGTCTGACTGAATAGGACCATTGTCCCTTTTCCTCCTCTTTATCTTCTCCCTGTCTTCCGCATTAACAAAATTCTCTGGTTTCTTTCCAAGAAGAACAGGGGCAATTGTATCATTTTCAACAAAAGTCGAAGAAATGAGTCTCTTATTCTTCTTCTTCTTCTTCTTCTTCTTCTTTTTCCCCTTTTCCCCATTCCAATCTTGAAGAGCAGAATTAGAAATACTGTCAATTTCCGGTTTCTGAGTCTGAAAATAAGGAGAAACCCTAACTTTCTCTTCATGCGTACTTTCTACATCTTTTACAGTCTCAAAATAACTCTCCTTCTTTCTGGCTCTTTTCTTCTTCCTTTCAATCATTACTGCAAGGAATTTGGGAACCTCTTCACTTTGATACAACTTGACACTGCGGTCTTCTTCTTTATCGTCTTAGTGCGCGAACGCTTCGTCTCCTACATAAATAAACGGGTAAATTACTATTTAGTCCTCAGATTTATTCATATCATAATTTCATCCTCATGTTGGCTAAATATACAGATATCTCTAAGATTTCTATTAACTTTTTAGTACTTTTGTGGGTTAATTTTCCAAGAGGAGGCTTGAACTTTGTGGATATGCATTTTATAGGAATAATTGCAATTTTGGTGTATGAACTCTATAGTTTTTCCTATTTTGGTGTATGATCAGAAAAAGTTAACAATTTAATGAATCAATTATTAATTTTTTTACAATTGAATGAACTTTGCACATGTGTATAGCCAAAAATAGGATGATATGGGTCCACTTATTCATTTGATTTTTTATTAGTAGATGCTAAATAGGAATCCACATAGATTGCCATGTGGATTACACTATCTAATAAGTGGGAATGACAAATCTACCCTGCTTCTTTCTCTATGCCCAATTCACCCAAATAGTCCATCCAAGATTTTCTTTTTTCAGTTTCAGATAAAGAAGCCGTAGATTCAACGCAAGTAGGCAAAAAGTCTTTATGGAATCAAAGGAAACGTGTAACACCCATCGCCCAATCCCGAGAGACTCAACGGTGGATGCCACATTCGGTGCCGGAGGCACATTCCTAACTGACATAAAGATCATACAATCATATTATGAATTAGAAGTGACTCAGTATTCACAAATTTAACAAATGATATTTTGTTATTAAAATGTATATTTATTTTATGAAAAACAATTTGGGAAGTTCCTATAGAAAAACTGCAAGAGTTTCCCTTAAAAACTAGGCTCACCAAAAATGTGAATACTAAAACACTCCCAAATTCAACTCCAAACTCCCATTACTCCAAATTATCAAAACAACACAACTGCACTTCTATAACTTCTTAACTTTATACATTCTCATTAGCATTTTAATATTCATCAATTAAATGCATTCATTATATATATATATATATATATATATATATATATATATATATATATATATATCAATTCCTAATGATCTAATCATGCCAAATATCTTTAAAATATTTAATATCAAATCATAAAATATGTCACATGTTTATCTCCAAATATATAATATTTATACATGTCATAATTCTTAATCACATAAAACACTGAATTAACTACCAAAATAATCTCCTCAGCTCTAATGCTACTCTTCAAGTCTTTAAGCAGCAAATACAATCTCCAACCTGTGAGTGATAAAATCAACGTGTTGAGTATAAAACTCAGTGATGTCCATAAATTACAAACATACCAATGTTGTGATGACAGCATACTTAAAACACAAATTTCATGAAATCATTTATAATCATAGAATCATCAAATTTCAGCATGCATTAACATTTATAGCATAAAAAATATCAAATAAACTTAAAATTAATAACATAATTAATTTAGTTCTTTTACACCATAAATCCTTTACTTAAACATTTATTCTAAACTAAGATTTACTAAAATAATGAAATCTCTTGAATTTAATTTCCTTTAAAATATTTACAAGGGCTCACATACACTTAGGAGAAAAAAAAATAGATAAGTTTTCATAACTTTTTCATAATGGCCTTATGTGCCAACTTATCATAACATATAAAGCGCATCCGCCCTAACATAAAACATCCACGTGCCTAGCATATGATCATAGCTTCTTATCATAATGGCATCAAATGCCGAGCATGCTCATCTTACATAATAAATCAAATCATGCAACAAATTCACACCAAATATATTAGAGCCCAAATCCTTGTTTTATTTTTTTTAAGTCATAACATTTCTCATAAAAATTATTTTTCTTTAATCTTCTTGAAATCATAATGGAAGCTTAATCTAAACTTAAGTAATTTATGAAAATTTCATACTTAGGCACAATTACGTATCATAGGAAAATTTTCTCTTAAACTCATTTCTTTTAAAACTTTTCTTAAAGTCATATTAAGATTTATTATGAATAAAACCTTATCAATTAATCATATTTTCCTTATGCAATTCAAAGCACAAATACTTAAAAACACCCATTTCTCATAAACTTTAGAACATAGGAAAATTATCTAATGTATCACACTTATGAAATATATATATATATATATATATATATATATATATATATATATATATATATATATATATATATATATATATATATATATATATATATATATATATATATGTTGCATGACATAGAAGGTTCAACATCACATAATGAGTGAAAATGTAAACCTTACCACCCTAGGGTGGTTCGGCCTCTTCATGAAGATCAAGGGGAGGAGGTTTCCTCCTTCATCAAGCATGCCAACACAACTTTTATACACCCAAATGACCATTTATAACCTCATCATGCATTATCTAAATCAAATCCACATTTCTCCAAATTTTAGCTTACTTTAGTCATGAAAAAGAATATGAAAGATAAAATATACAAGGTAGAGATTTCTACGACATACTAAATACACATCAAACATCATTTTAAGAGCATAAACCAACAAAGAAAACAACAAAAACTTAATGCCCTTTTCCTTAGTAGGTTCGACCTTTCTTAGGAGAAGAAGAGGAAGATGTTTTCCACTTCAATTCAACATATAGTCATGCTTAGAAATCACCTAAGAGTATGTTTATACAACCAAAGTTCAACAATCAAATCATTTCATATAAAATTCCCAAATTTTCATAAGTAACATAAATTCACAAAATCAAAGATTCAAAGAGGGAAAGTGTATTTATGAACACTAACCTTAAAAACAAGGTTTAACAAACTTAAATTAAAGCTCCTTAAGTTTTAGTCTTGCCTTTGCCTTTGGTAAAAGACTCTTCATCCTCTACATGTAAGAAAATCAAAATCAAAACAAAGAAAACACATAAAAGAAGAAATTGGAGCATGAATAAGCATGTATATGCTAAAAGAAGAATCTAAACCCAAAGATAATGAAATTATCATGAAATCACTTACTTGGCTTAAGCAGTAACTCTCCAAATTTCTTAAAATTAGTCACCAAAAATCACTTCTCAAGCCTTAATCTCTAGGATTTATTACTTAAATCAAGTTAAATGGAGTGAATTTAGTGGAGTTAGCAAGTAGAAAGTGAAGAAAAATAAAGAGAAGAAGAAGAGGAAGTTGGCGTTAAAATGGAGAAGAAGAAGAAGAAATGTTGCTCAAATAATTAAAGTTGGCTTTTATAAAGCAACTAAAGGGCTTTTTATTCTTTTATCATAATTGGGTGCTAAGATTTAGTCAATGGTAATCTAATCTAGTGGCTAAAAAGATTCTCCAATTAAATTCCTTCAAAATATTATTTATCTCCACAAAATTCTTAAATTTACTCCATAAAAATAAATTGCTCAAAATTTTCTTAATTAATATAACACCACAATTCACTATTCACTAATTATCTAAATTCTCCAAAAATATTCATTACTTACTTTCTACCCATAAAAATCATATATACATGCTCTGAAAATATTAAATAAAATATAAATAAAAATAGTAATTTTTTCGGACCAAAATAATACCGATTTCCGGCCCGGTAGTACTATTCACAGACAGGTGGTACTATTCATAGACCGGTAAACTACTATTTCAAACACAAGAAAAATAGGGCGTTACAGCTCTCCCCTCTTAAAGAATTTTGTCCTCAAAATTCACCTGAATTAAATAACTGAGGATGCTGTTGTCTCATAATATCTTCACTTTCCCACGTAGCTTCCTCGGTCTTATGGTTTCTTCAAAGAACCTTTACCAGAGGAATTCTCTTATTCCTTAGTTCCTTTATTTCTCTAGCAAGTATCCTCACTAGTTCTTCCTCATAAGTTAAATCTAGCTCTATAGTACAAACTCCATTGATATCACATGTGGTGGGTCAAATCGATATCTCCTCAACATATATACATGGAAAACATTATGTATCCTATCCAGGTCTGGTGGTAAAGCTAGTCTATAGGCCAATGGACCCACACGCTCAATGATCTCGTATGGACCAATGAACCTAGGACTAAGCTTACCCTTTCTTCCAAATCTCAATATCTTTTTCCACAGAGATACCTTAAGGAAAACCTTATCTCCTACTGCATACTCTATATCTCTCCTCTCCAAGTCTACATAAGACTCCTGACGATCTGAAGCTGCTTTCAATCTATCTTTGATAATTCTGACCTTTTCCTTTGTATGTCGAATCAAATCTGGACCTACCATCTTACCCTCACTCAACTGTGACCAACATAGTGGAGTCCTACATCTCCTACCATACAGTGCTTCAAAAGGGGCCATCTGAATACTCGACTGATAACTGTTATTGTAGGCAAATTTCGCAAGTCGAATGTACTTCTCCCAACTGCCCTCAAATTTAATAACACAAGCTCTCAACATATCCTCCAAAATCTGAATAAGCCACTCTGAATGACCATCTGTCTGAGGATGAAAAACTATGCTAAAATTCAACTTAGTACCCAAGGCCTCATGTAGCTTCTTCCAAAATCTAGAAGTAAATCTCGAATCTCTTTTTAAAATGATGGAAGAAGGAATCCCATGCAATCTCATTATCTTATCTATATAAAGCTCTACATACTGCTCCATGGTGAAGTCAATCCTAATAGGAAGAAAGTGAGCTGACTTAGTTAATCTATCAATTATCACCCATATAGCATCTTTCTTTTTAGGAGTTAAAGGCAACCCAATCACAAAATCCATAGTAACCTTATCCCATTTCCACTTTGGAATAGAAGTAGGGTGTAGCAAACCAGAAGGAAACTAATGCTCTGCTTTAACTTGCTGGCATGTCAAACACCTCGACACATAATCTGTGATATCCCTCTTCATCGTGAGCCACCAATACTGTGATTTCAAATCCTAATACATCTTATTACTGCCAGGATGCATAGAATAAGGACTACTATGAGCTTCCTTTAAGATACTCTTCCTCAACTCTGAAATCTTAGGCACACAAATTCGATCCTCAAAGTACAAGCAATCATCATCTCTAATCACAAACCTCTTTTTTTTTTTTTTTACCATCTCTGACTAAGCCTTTCCACATAGCAATCATCTCATCATCTCTCTGTGCATCTCGAATTTGCTAAAGTAGGCTAGGTTTAACCATAAGCTTTACCACAAGTGCACCATTACTAGCCACAGATAATCGAGTGTTCATAGCATGTAAAGCAACCAAGGACTTTCTACTAAGTGCATCTACGACCACATTAGCTTTACCCGGATTGTAATCAATGGTGAAGTCGTAGTCCTTAAGTAGCTCTACCCATCTGCGCTGTCTCAGATTAAGCTCCTTTTGAGTAAGCAGATACTTGAGACTCTTATGATCCATATATAGATGGCATTTCTCACCATACAAGTAATGCCTCCAAATCTTGAAAGCGAAGACTATAACTGCTAACTCCAAATCATGAGTAGGGTAGTTCTTCTCGTGAGATTTAAGTTGTCTAGAAGCATAAGCAACTACGTTACCCTCCTGCATAAGCACACAACCCAATCCATTATGCAAAGCATCACTGTATACATCATACGGTCTACCCGAAACTAGCTGTGTTAACACTGGAGCCTCAGTAAGCATCACCTTAAGCTTCTCAAAACTATTTTGACGTTTATCTGTGCTCTCAAATCTGACATCCTTTCAAAGAATTCTACTCAAAGGAGCTGCAATGAGAAAAAATCCCTTGACAAACCTTCTATGGTAACCAGCCAATCTTAAGAAACTCCGAATCTCTGTAACATTCTTAGGTGGCTTCCATTCAAGCACTGCCTCAATCTTCTTCGGATCAACTCTAATACCCTCAGCAGAAATAATATGACCCAAGAAAGCAATATCAGATAACCAAAATTCACACTTACTCAACTTAGCATACAACTGCCTCTCTCTCAATATCTGAAGTACAATCCTCAAATGGTGATCATGATCCTCTTTAGTCCGAGAATATACCAAAATGTCATTGATGAATACAACCACAAACTGATCCAAGAAAGGATGAAAGATCCGGTTCATCAAATCCATGAAGACTGCAGGAGCGTTAGTCAAACCAAGCGGCATCACCAAGAACTCATAGTGACTGTAATATGTCCTGAAAGCTGTCATAGGTACATCTGATTCCTTAACCCCCCCCCCCAACTGATGATAATCCGGCCTCAAATTTATCTCGAGAACACGCTAGCTCCTCTCAACTGATCAAACAAATCATCTATCCGAGGTAAAGGATACCGATTCTTCACAGTAACTTTGTTAAGTTGTCTGTAGTAAATACACAATCTCAGGGATCCATCCTTCTTCTTTATAAACAACACTGGAGCACCCTATGGAGATACACTAGGACGAATGAAACCTTTATGAAGCAACTCCCGAATTTGAATCTTCAACTCTTTCAACTCAGTAGGTGCCGTCCGATATGGAGCAATGGATATCGATGCAGTACTAAGCATAACCTCAATACCAAACTCAACCTCTCTCTCAGAAGGTAAACCAGGCAACTCCTTTGGAAATACATCCAAAAAACCCAAGGGATTAGTGACCTCAATACTATGCTCTAACATGTCAGCATGTATATTACCCATTCTACCCATATGTATGCACAAATATGAATGCGTAGAGCCAAAATTAATCAAAGCATGTACAGAAGTGTCAAAGATAGAGAATTTATCAACTATGATGTCTTGGGCATCCTACTCCTTCCTAGTCCTGATGGTATACGCTCTGACAGGTGCTCTAGACTCAAGTCTGTCCACTGTCTCAAAAACTGGCCTTGACTCCCAGTGCTTGCTGTATCACTATGGCCTCTACCTCTGCCTCTCGGAACAAAGGGAGCTAACCTCCCAACCTGTGAAGCTGAACTAGTCAGAGTCATAGGATAATCTCGAATCATATGCTCTGTAGACCCACATCAAAAGCATGCCCTAGACAACCTCCTACAAGCCCCGACATGCCTCTTACCACACTGTGCACATGTCGATATATCAATCCATACAGCCCTCCACCACTAGCAACAAACGTGGTCTGTGGAGCTGATCTACCACATGCCCTGACCATGCCTCTGACCCGGTCTAGACCAAGACTGTGGTGCACCTCTGTGCCTCTTACTGCTCGACTGAGCCCTAGAAGTGTGACCAGATACTACTCCCTGAAACCTCTTCTGTTGACCCTGCTGACCCCGCTGTCTCCTAGCCTGCTGCTCATTCCTAACTTTCTCAAGCTCTAATGCTGCCTTCACTAGGGAAGACAAGGATGTATGAGGCTGAGCAACCAGATGCATTCTGTATTCATCATGCAAGCCTTTCCTAAAGCGCTTGCACCTGTCCAACTCCGTAGGAATCATCTCTGCAACATACCTACTCAACCGGATGAACTCTCTCTCATATTCTGACACAGTCATCCTGCCCTGCTTAAGCTCTAGAAACTTTACCTTACGCTGATCAATATGGAGTTCTCCAATGTATTTCTGTCTGAACTCAGAAAGAAAGAAAATCCAAGTCCTCTGCTCAACACTAATTGTCCGTGATACTGTCTCCCACCACTAATAAGCTTCCTTCTTCAATAAGGAAGTGGCATAAACCAAATTGTCTAGAGGTGAGAACTGCATCTGCTCCAATATCCTCTCTAAAGATTGAAGCCAATACTCTGCCGCTGAAGCCATATCATCCTTTCTACCCCTGAACTCAACAACTCCATATTTCCTCAGTTTCTCAATAAGGGGACGAACTGGAACGGGGGCTGGAGCAACCGGAGCCTGGGGGATAACTCCCACTGCCTGCCTCAAAGCAGCAACTAACTGCTGAACGAGTACATCCTGATTAGGCCCTGCAGGACCTGCAGCAGCCTACCCCTCCCTCGAGGCGTGCTCCGCATCAGGACTCATAGCACCACTAGCAACATCACCAACAAGAATACCACCACTAGGAGGGACATAACTATCCTCCTCCTCATCAGATAGATGTTGAGACATCACTCAACTCCTACAAAGACCAAAAGGTTTTCATCAGAGAGAAGTTCCAAATCAAACCAATATGGCATGTATTAAACTTAAATTACTCATACTCTCAATTCAAAAAAGGTAAATTCCTATATATGCATATAATCCTAGGACCGCTTAAACCTATGCTCTGATACCACAAAATGTAACACCCACCGCCCAATCCCGAGAGACTCGACAGTGGATGCAACATTCGGTGCCGGAGGCACTGTCCTAACTGACATAAAGATCATATAATCATATTATGAATTAGAAGTGACTTAGTATTCACAAATTTAACAAATGATATTTTATTATTAAAATGTATATTTATTTTATGAAAAACAATTTTGGAAGTTCCTATAGAAAAACTGCAAGAGTTTCCCTTAAAAACTTGGCTCACCAAAAATGTGAATACCAAAACACTCCCAAATTCAACTCCAAACTCCCATTACTCCAAATTATCAACACAACACAACTACACTTCTATAACTTCTTAACTTTATACATTCTCATTAGCATTTTAATATTCATCAATTAAATGCATTCATTATATATATATATATATATATATATATATATATATATATTCAGTTCCTAATGATCTAATCATGCCAAATATCTTAAAAATATTTAATATCAAATGATAAAATATGTCTCATACTTATCTCCAAATATATAATACTTATACATGCCATAATTCTTAGTTACATAAAACACTAAATCAACTACCAAAATAATCTCTTCAGCTCTGATGCTACTCTTCAGGCCTTTAAGCAGCAAATACAATCTCCAACCTGTGCGTGATAAAATCAACGCACTGAGTATAAAACTCAGTGGTGCCTATAAATCACAAACATACCAATGTTGTGATGACAACATACTTAAAACATAAATTTCATAAAATCATTTATAATCATAGAATCATCAAATTTCAACATACATTAACATTTATAGATAAGAAATATCAAATAAACTTAAAATTAATAACATAATTAATTTAGTTCTTTTACACCATAAATCCTTTACTTAAACATTTATTCTAAACTAAGATTTACTAAAATAATGAAATCTCTTGAATTTAATTTTCTTTAAAATATTTACAAGGGCCCACATACACTTAGGAGAAAAAAAAGCAGATAAGTTTCCATAGCTTATTCATAATGGCCTTATGTGCCAACTTATCATAACATATAGAGCGCGTCCGCCCTAACATAAGACATCCACGTGCCTAGCTTATGATCATAGCTTCTTATCATAATGGCATCAAATGCCGAGCATGCTCATCTTACATAATAAATCAAATCATGCAACAAATTCACACCAAGTATATTAGAGCCCATATCATTGTTTTATTTTTTTTTTAATTCATAACATTTCTCATAAAACTTGTTTTTCTTTAATCTTCTTGAAATCATAATGGAAACTTAATTTAAACTTAAGCAATTTATAAAAATTCCATACTTAGGCACAATTACTTATCATAGGAAAAATTTCTCTTAAACTCATTTCTTTTAAAACTTTTCTTAAAGTCATATTAAGATTTATTATGAATAAAACCTTGTCAATTAAATCATATTTTCCTTCTGCAATTCAAAGCACATATACTTAAAAACACCCATTTCTCATAAACTTTAGAGCATAGGAAAATTATCGAATGTATCATACTTATGAAATCTATATATATATATATATAGCATTACATGGAAGGTTGAACATCACATAATGAGTGAAAATGTAAGCCTTACCACCCTAGGGTGGTTCAGCCTCTTCATGAAGATCAAGGGGAGGAGGTTTCCTCCTTCATCAAACATGCCAACACAACTTTTATACACCTAAATGACCATTTACAGCCTCATCATGCATTATCTAAACCAAATCCACATTTTCCCAAATGTTAGCTTACTTTAGTCATGAAAAAGAATATGAAAGACAAAAGATACAAGGTAGAGATTTCTACCACATACTAAATACTCATCAAACATCATTTTAAGAGCATAAACCAACAAAGAAAACAAGAAAAACTTAAGGCCCTTTTCCTCAGTAGGTTCGGCCTCTCTTGGGAGAAGAAGAGGAAAATGTTTTCCACTTCAATTCAACACGTAGTCATGCTTAGAAATCACCCAAGAGCATGTTTATACAGCCAAAGTTCAACAATCAAATCATTTCATGCAAAATTCCCAAATTTTCACAAGTAGCATAAATTCACAAAATCAAATATTCAAAGAAGGAAAGTGTATTTATGAATACTAACCTTAAAAATTAGCTTTAACAAGCTTAAATTAAAGCTCCTTAAGCGTTAGTCTTGCCTTTGTCTTTGGTAGAAGGCTCTCCACCCTCTACATGTAAGAAAATCAAAATCAAAACAAAGAAAACACATAAAAGAAGAAATTGGAGCATGAATAAGCATGTATATGCTAAAAGAAGAATTTAAACCCAAAGATAATGAAGTTATCATGAAATCACTTACTTGGCTTAAGTATTACTCTCCAAATTTCTTGAAATTAGTCACCAAAAATCACTTCTCAAGCTTTAATCTCTAGGATATATTACTTAAATCAAGTTAAATGGAGTGAATTGGTGGATTTAGCAAGTAGGAAGTGAAGAAAAACAAAGAGAAGAAGAAGAGGAAGTTGGCGTCAAAATGGAGAAGAAGAAAAAGAAGAAAAAGTGTCGCTCAAATAATTGAAGTTGACTTTTATAAGGCAACTAAAGGGCTTTTTAGTCTTTTACCATAATTGGGTAGCTAAGATTTAGTCAATGGTAATCTACTCTAGTGGCTAAAAATATTCTCCAATTAAATTCCTTCAAAATATTATTTATCTCGACAAAATTCTTAAATTTACTCCATAAAATAAATTCCTCAAATTTCCTTAATTAATATAACACCACAATTCACTATTCACTAATTATCTAAATTCTCCAAAAATATTCATTACTTACTTTTTACCCATAAAAATCATGCATGCGTGCTCCAAAAATATTAAATAAAATATAAAATAAAAATAGTAATTTTTTCAAATCAAAATAATACCGATTCTCGGACCGGTAGTACTATTCACAAATCGGTGGTACTATTCACAGATCGGTAAACTATTATTTCAAACACAAGAAAAATAGGGCGTTACAAAACGAAGAACGGTTCAACTGGAACTCGTTCATGCTGGCAAGTGGGTGGGTTAGTGGGATGAATATCATCATCGCATGTGACACAAAGTTGTAGCGTCGGCTTTGCAAGTGACAGCAGTAGTGGCTTTGCAAGTGACAGCAGTAGTGGCTTGCTGACAAACCTCATACATCCAAACACGTTTGTGTCTAGAAATGAGTTTATTGACGTGATGGATCTTAGAATCACAGTTAAAGCAAAGATAAGCCGACGGCAAAACACAACAACATGTGCCATTTTGCAGGAGTCGAAACGTCTAGTAGAAATGCTAAACCAACCGCCGACTAAGCTTTTTAACATTTCGAGTTCGATTCCCATGGTGCTGGAACAACAAAGAAAAAATGTTTGAGTATTTTTTGGAGGATCGCTGCTAGCAGCGACGGCGGTGGGTGTTGAGGCAGAAGGTCACACCCTTACATTTAAAAAATTAAAATTTTGAAGGGTTTTATTTGGAATTAGCATCTGGTTCTTTTACTAGTTTTGTTTTCTTGGGCTTCTGGTTTTTCGTCATTGGAGATAATAAATGTAAAGCCCTATTTTTCCTGTGTTTCAATAGTAGTTTACCGGTCTGTGAATAGTCCCACCGGTCTGTGAATAGTACCACCGGTCCGGGAGTCGGTATTATTTTTGGTCCGGAAAAATTACTAGATATGTTTTATATTTTATATAACATTTTTGGAGCATGTATGCATGGTTTTTATGGGTAGGAAGTAAGTAATGAATATTTTTGGAGAATTTAGATAATTAGTGAATAGTGAATTATGGTGTTATATTAATTAAGGAAATTTGAGGAATTATTTTTATGGAGTAAATTAGAGAATTTTGTGGAGATACATAATATTTTGAAAGAATTTAATTGAATTTTAAATTCTTACTTCATAACATTTCTCATAAAATTCATTTCTTTCGTCTTCTTAAAATCATAATACAAACTTAATTTCAACTTAAGTAATTTATAAAAATTCTCATATTTAAACAAAATGACTTAACATAGAAACAAGCATGGCCACGGTTCCGGAACCGAACCGAAAAAGTCCGGTTCCGATTCCGGTTTGGAACCGTCCGGTTCCGGTTCCGGTTCTGATCCGGTTACAAAACCGACGGTTCTGATCGGTTTTCCGGCGAATCGCATAATTTTAAATTTTAAATTTTGAAGACCGGTTTTAAAAAATATATATATTTGAACATAAAAAATTAAAAGATACACCTAAAAAATTAAAAAATACTTCAATTAAATTTATTTTTTTAAAGACTTGAACATAATTATTTTTTTTTTAAAAAAATTTCAACTGAATTTATTTTTTGTTTCAAAAAGTTTGAACATAATTTTAAATTTTGAAGACTGGTTTAAAAAAAAAAAATATTTGAACATAAAAAATTAAAAAATACACCTAAAAAATTAAAAAATACTTCAATTAAATTTATTTTTTTAAAGACTTGAACATAATTAAGATATTTCACAACAAAATTTAAAAAAAAAAAAAAAAAAAACCTGACAGTTTGGCTAGAACCGGCGGTTCGAACCGGCGGTTCTAACCGGCCGGGGAACCGGCGGTTCCAGTCCGGTTCCGACCGGTTCTCTGGAACCGCCGGTTCCGGTTCCAGAAAATTTGGAATTGGAACCGAACCGGAATTCTCCGGTTCCGGTTCCGGTTCGGTCCGATTTCGGTTCTCACCGGTTCCGGTTATGGTTCCGGACCGATTCGAACCGACGGTTCCGGTTCCCGGAACCGTAATATGGCCATCTCTACATAGAAAATTTCCAGCATAAAAGTAACCTTGACCTTTACTGTGTTTTCAAAACATAACTTGAGTTATGGGTCTCCAAATTGAATGAAATTAGATTCATTAGAAAGCTAAGACAAAATTCTACAAATGGTATGAAGGGACCACAGCCCAGATCAATTTGTAAGATATCAAACAAAAGCTAGGAACATAAACCAATAGACCAGACCTGATGCAGCAGAACCAAGTCCAATGTTTATTGAATTCCTACTTAACCAAACACTCAAATTAAACCAATTCAGAACCAGAGAAGTCACAAGACACAAGGTAACAACTTTCATGAAGAACTCAAAACCTAAGCTTGTCATTATTATGGTCAAAATGGGCACTCAATTCAATGATGCATGTGGCCCGACATAACAGAGTCAGTTTGGGTTTTTCAATCATAAGTTGAGCTATATATCTCCAAATTGGACACAAGAGGATGGGTTGGAAAGCTGAGAAATAGACCTACAACTTCTATGAAGGACTCAGACACAAATGAAAAATAGAAAGGATCGAAAAATGGTCCTTAATCTCACTCAATAACACATTTTTTCCAAATTCAGCTTTCTTAACCATGAAAAGAACATGAAAAATAAAGATACAAGGTAGAAATGTCTACCACATAATAAATACTCATCAAACATCACCCAAGAGCATGTTATTGCAACCAAAATTTAACAAATCAATCATTTCATACAAAATCCTAAAATATACACATGATAGCATAAAGGCACAAAATCAAAAATTTTAGTAAGGTAAGTGTGTTTATGAACACTAACCTTCAAAACAAGCTTTAGAAAGCTTTAATCAAAGCTTCTTAAGCTTCGGTTTTGCCCTTATCTTTGTTAGAAGGCTCTCCACCCTCTACATGGAAGAAACTCAAAATCAAACAAAGAAAACAAATAAAAGAAGAAATTGGAGCATGATTAAACATGTATATGCTAAAAGAAAAATCTAAACCCAAAAATAATGAAATTATCATAAAATCACTTACTTGACCCAAGTAGGAAAATCTCCAAATTCCTTGAAATTTATCACCAAATATCACTTCTCTAGCTTCACTCTCTAAGATTACTTACTTAAATCAAGTTAGGTAGGTTAATTTTGGTGGATTTAGCTAAGTAGGAAGTGAAGGAAACAAAGAGAAGGAGGAGGAGAAGAACACGCCTAACATGAAGCAAAAGAAGAGAAATGTTGCTCAAATAATTGGGGTTCACTTTTATAAAGCAACTAAGGGTGTTTTGGTCTTTTCTCCAAATTGGATGGCTAGGATTAAGTCACTGGTAATCTAATCTAGAATTTTGGGCTCTATTATACTTGGTGTGAATTTGTTGCATGATATGATGTATTCTGTACAATGAGCATGCTCGGCATTTGATGCCATTATGATAAAAAGCTATGATCATAGGCTAGGCACGTGGGTGTCTTATGTTAGGGCGGACGCACTCTATATGTTATAAAAAGGTTGGCGACCTAAGGCCATTATGAATAAGCTATGAAAACTTATCTCCTTCTTTTTCTTCTAAGTGTATGTGAGCCCTTGTAAAATATTTTTAAGGAAATGAAATAGATGAGATCACATTCTTTAACTAAATCTTAGTTTACAATAACTTATTTATGATATCAAATGAGTTTCTAAAGCATGATGTGCTGGTGTATATATGTTAATGCATGTTCAAATTTAATGATTTTATTTATGTAAATGATTTTTAAGTATGTTGTCATCACAACATTGGTTTGTTGTGTTTTATGAGCACCACTGAGTTTTATACTCAGCGTGTTGATTTTATCACGCGCAGGTTGGAGACTGTGCTTGCTGCTTAAAGACCTAAAGAGTAGCATCAGAGCTGAAGAGATATTTTGGTAGTTGATTCATATTTTATGTAACTAAGAATAATGGCATGTATAAGTCTTACATTTTTGGAGACTACATTATTTACTTTATGATGTAATCATGTTATTGTAAATTAGTTTGGTATATTTATTGGGAGATAAACTTGGAACTTATTTAATGGTTAGAACATTAGAAGTTGATATGTTTAAATGAATGTATTTAAGTGATGAATATTAAAACTTTATTGAGGAATTATGTAGTTATGAAATTATAGAAGTGCTATTGTGTTGATATTGGAATTTGATGGGGGTTTGGAGTTTGAATTTGGGAGTGCTTTGTATTCATATGTTTGGCGACTTCTATTTTTGGGGAAACTCTTGCAGTTTTTCTGTAGGACTCTCCCAAATCATTTTCAAAACAAAACCTTATTACTTGTTAAACTTGTGAATACTAAGCCACTTCTAATTCATAATATGATTGTATGAATTATAAATAGGTTAGGACGGTGCCTACGGCACCGAATGTGGCATCCGCCGTCGGGTCTCTCAGGATTGGGCGGTGTGTGTTATATTTGAGATAGAACAAAGAGAGAGAAAAGGAGAAGATGTGGGTTTTAACTGAAAGGTGTTATAAAAAAATATCAAAATTTTTGTCCAAAAGCCAATATTTTTTACAAATATTTTTTTGAGAAATTTATCCAATAGCTGGATCGATCATGAGTTTTCCATTTTGAAAGAAAATTGATTTTTTTTTGAGATTGTGTTTGAGTCCAATCAGGTCTCTATTTGGGTGAATGGGGAGGCCAAGGAAGTAGGGGTAGATTTTTCATTTTCCATTATTAGTAGTGTAATCCATGTGGCAATTCACGTAGAGTCCTATTTGGTGCGTATTAGTCAAAAATCAAATGAATAAGTGGGTCCATGTCGTCCTACGAGGATTTTTAGCTATGCACATGTGCAAAATTCATTCAACTATTAAAAAATTAATAGTTTTTCACTAAATTGTTAACTTTTTCCATTCATCCCAAAATAAAAAAAATTGCATAGTCCATACACTAAACTTGCAATTATCCCCATTTTATATTGTGTGAACTTCAATTTATAACTTAAAGATGCCGCAATTTCAATTTGTGTAAAATTAAATTTTTTAAGGCCAATTTCAGTCTTTTTTTATTGAATCTCTCCTCATTTTAGATTTTTTTCTCTTTTTCTCACTTTCTTTTATATTATATCTCTTTACCTTCATTCTCTCTCTTACTTTTTGATGGTGTAAAACCAATATAAAAGGCAACCTTATGTTCTCATAATGTGTATATTTGACCCAAGTAACATTAACTTTCTCTAATGTAATAGATAGGCTTGCATAGGATATTTTCTAGCTATTAGGGAGAGATAAATCGAGCAATATATTAAGAGTGATTCTCATGATATCTTCATGTATCTCGGCATATTACAAATTTCTCTTAGCCATATTACAAATAAGTCCTTGAAATACAAATATGTCCCTAGCAAATTACAAATGAGCCAGTGACATAATAAATAGTGGTATTCCCAAGTTGCATCTGCCTTTATGTAGTTGACAAAACCCCTTATAGACTTCCATGAGTACATAATCACTTTCTTGTTTATTTAAACACCTAGATTGTGGATGAGTCTTATATCTTCGGTATAATACTCCATGTTCATGAATAGTTAGCAATTTTTCTTGTTATTTTCAAATATCCATTTCGCTTGAGAGGGAGGATTCCTTATTCTAGGTATTAAATGATGGGCTTCACTCAACAATCCTCTACTAACACATGCATTACTTTAACTTGCTCGATGCTCAGGATGCTTTGTTCTTCCTTCAATACTCCTCGGTTAAGGTTTTCTACTTCAAAAGGCAGACTTGGGTATGGAGTCTGCTTGTGTGTTTTCGGACCTCAATATTTGCTTTATCACCCAGTTACCTCCATTTTTTTATATTCGAGCCAATAGATTTTTGAATAGGGCTTGATATTTACTCATGGAGGACTCATTGATAGCAAACCTTCATGTTATTTAGTGCATTACAAGTTGTGAGTCACAAGGAATCAATAAAATGTCAGCTTTTACCTTATTTCTGAGCTTAAGGCTGATGATCAATGCCTCGCAATCAGTTGCATTATTGGTGGCTGAAAACTCAATGTGTACTGCATACCTCAGGATGATCCGGTTCGGACCTTCCAAGACTATTCTAGTTCCTACTCTAGAAATTTCAAAGGATCCGTCTATATGAAGCTTCCATTGCATTGGTTTGGGTTTAAGATCAATTTCAAAGGATCCTCTACTCGTCTGCTTTTCACAATCATATCATCTACATAGACTTCAACTGTCTTGACTATCAACTCTTTAAACATGGTGTTGACCAAATGTTGATAGGTGGCTTCGGCCTTTTTAATCCAAATGGCATAACTAGGTAGCAAAATGTTCATTGGTCTATGATGAAGGTTGTCTCCTCTTCATCTAACTTGTGTATGTCAATTTAATGGTATCCTGATGTTGCATCCATAAAGTTGTGATGTTTATACCCGGTTGTAAAGTCAACCAATTGATCTTTGTTCAGGAGAGGATACAAGTCTTTGGGGGCAAGTCTTATTTAAGTATGTAAAATCTACACACATGTGTCACTTTTCTTTTGGCTTCGGTACTATCACTACATTGGCGAGCCAGCTTGGGTATAGGACCTCCTTAATATAATCTACAGATGTTAACTTGTTTGTCTCAGTAGCAATCACCTTTTATCCTTTGAGTGCATGGTTCCTTTTTTTTTTTTTTTGGCTCCACCGACTTGGGAATTCTTGGCTTTCTAAAAGCTTGATTTCTAAGGTTAATGCTTAACATTCTCACCTATTTCTTCAATTTCTTATTTTAGAAAATTTTAGGATTTTTGGTTTGAATGGATGATTTTGTGATTTGAGTTGAAATTGGATTGACTGATGTATTAATCATGTTAATTGAGGCTTGAATAATGATATGGTATTTTGTAAAATGAAGATTTAACTCCCTTAATTGACTTCCTCTTTTGGTCAAGCCATGTAGGGGAAGAATGATTTTTTTTTTTTTTTTTTACTTTTAGTTGATACTTCTCATTATAAAACATTTCTAAGAATGTGGATTTCAATTTAATTTGAAAGCCCTCAATTGATTTATGAGTGATGAAAAATCCTATGACTATAATTTTGGAAATTTTTAAGGACCTTTTCATATAATGAGATTTGATTATGATTCTAAATGATAAATTAAGGTTTTAAATGATTTAAATGTAAAAAGAAAGCTTGGTTACGTTGAATCTATGGTTTGGCCGAATAGCTCATAAAACTTTCTTTATGAGTTTGTTTGTTTTCTTAAGCATGTGTGTTGAAATTGCAGTTTTGAAAAATTGTGAGTTTGATTCCTAATATGATTCTAAACTTCCATGGTCATAAGAGAAAGGTGAACTTTTAAGGAAAGTGTTTTATATGTAAAGAAAATATTTTGGAAATTAGTCTTAGAATGTGTTTTAACTTATGTAATGAAAATGCATTTTTGGAAATTTATCTTAGAATGTGTAAAAGCCTTGATATTTCATATGTGAATGAAATGCATGAGATTTGAAGAATATATGATAGAATATGCTTATGGTTGATGGAAATTGATTTAGTACTTGAATGAGATTCTTGTATGACTTTATGTGGCTAAATGGTCACTTGTGAAACTATGATTTTCTATGAGTTGATAAAAATGATTTTCAAAGTGTTTAGACGTTTTAAAGGCTTAATGGCCTATTAATGGTTTTTTAAAGAACGCTTAAGGTAAGTAAAAAAGAGTTACCTTATGCATGTAATTAAAGAAAATCTATGAATATGATTAATTTGGCATTACTTATTTGGATGTGATGATAAAAGAATTTTGATAAGAATTATGAATGAAGTTGCATATAAAATGAGAATCTTACGTGAAACTAAGAAAAGAAGGAAATGTGAACCTTTTGAGAAATAAAATGAACTATTGGATCAATATGATTTTTGGACCATTAATACACTTTGTATAAATTTGAAGATTCGATAAAACTTAATATTTCATGTGTTATCTAGCAAATATTTCTACTTAGAGTTGGAATATGATCATATGAGATGGCACTTCGTACCTTCTGCTTGAGTGGATACGCTCATTGACTCTGTTGGCTTCTAACCCCTCTGAACTATGCTTCTATTTTTCCTTTATTTGCTTTGATTCTACTAAGCATGTATAAGGCTCTTTTGTTTAAAATGAGAAAATGTCTTAAGATTTAATAAATAATAAAGAAAAAACGTAATGAGTGTTATAGGATGAAAGCGCTTTACCGATTATTTGTGGAGAGAATTTCTATATACGATGATCAAAGGGATTACATGTAGTTATATAAACTCACTTTTTTAGTAATATATAATATATATGATTCACAAATCATACTACAATTTTCACTTTCTCATATTTAGTAATAGATACGCAAAAGTAATTACATTTATTATTTGAACATTATTGAAAATTATCTAAAATTCTTTATACATGCTATATTTTTCTAACTTTCACTTTGATGAAGTAATTATAAAACTGCTTAGATTATCTTTTTGAGCTTCCTAGATGACACTATTGTCTTCTCATGAACCTAAAATATAAAAACAGTTAGAAAAAATTAAAAAATAAGTCTTTTTTTTTAATTCATGAATTAATTTTTAATCCATGCAACAATATAAAAATGTTGACAATTTATGAAATACTATCATCTATATTACAATCATACCAAATTATTCTAAAAGCCTGTCAATCAAATGGTGATCTATTTAGTCTTCTCATTTATGTGAAGAGTGGAAGTTCTCGAGTTCGAGTACTCTCGACCACAGTTGTTTTCACAAATTTTGTGAGTTAAGAGAAGGGTTACCCCCTATTGTGTAGCCCGCAGTGATATTTCAACCATTATTCTAAAAGCCTTGCTAGTAATGGTCTTTGCGTAAATAACTAAAATGTTTAATGGAAATCATTCACATGCCAACATAAAAATTTTAATCTAATATTTTTTTTTTACATAAGTATGTACGTTAAATTATTAATATTCCATTAAAATCATTATTGAAATAGCATAGAATAAAGTGTTAATTACCATATTAGATACTATGTGGTGGTCCATAAGTCTGCACACAACAGCCGAAGCTCAACAAATCTTAGAATCATTAGATATCTATTAAAAGCATATTTATTGTGATTTCACCCGTTCCAAAGAAGCAAGTTGTTGCAAGCAGTGGATATTGCTTCCTTCATTGGTTGATTATATAACCAAAGAAGCTTCATTGGTTGGTTGATTTCAACAACTAGAAATTACTCTTATATGTTCAAAGATGTAATCAATTTTCATGAATCAACATTATAGACTTATAGCCATTGCAAAACCCAAATCAAGTGTTAAAATAAAAATTAAAAGGAGAATAATTAGACAAAGAATTATAAATGGTGAAAAAAGGATATTGATCGGTGATGATATTCATTCTTGCACAGAATGTCTTGCAAATGATTTCAATGCCTCCTATAGGTCTTAAATAAAATATTATTGCCTTAAAATGGCGTGCCAAGCAACAGACAGAAAGATATTAGGCCAAAGATATTATAAATGATACAAAAAAAAATATAAATGGTGAAAAAATAGATATTGATCGGTGATAGAGTAATATAACTTGGTTCCCTGGTTCCTTTTTTTTTCTAATGGTTTGAAAATAAAATTGTCACGACCCGTTTCCATGGGCCGGACTGGCACTAGGGCCCAGGTAAGGTTAAGGCCCCCGAGACCCGTAGTAAGCCTGAAACACTAGATTCTATTATCTCGGTATAAATTTCAACATTTAGTCCATATGATTATGAAAAATAAACCTCAAGATTTTTATTATTTCTCGGCCCAAGTTTATCTTTTACAGCATCCCATAGTTTGGGCCCAATTTACAATACATCACATTTCTAATACGGGCTTACAGAATTATTTTGTCTATGTTAATACACGACTAAATATATGTAATTCCTACAACTGCGGAGTCACTAACTCTTTAGTATACATAGCTTTTTATGCACATAATTACATAGTAAAATAATTTTGGAACTAGGAAAATTTCTCTATTGCCCTGCGCCGAAGAAACATAGCCTAAATCGGATTAAAGAAAAACTTACTTCCTGAAAAATCAAATAAGACATGTGAGTTTTCTAAGGAGTAATAATTATTGCACAACACACGCAGTCACACAAGTGTGTAAACATATCAATCTAGTCGTCCGACTAGTTATATGCTCACGCAGCCAGTCACACAAATGGCAAATCACCAGCACTCACAATCATTAACATCTTCATATAATCACATCACGTGGAAATTAGTCAGTGGCGTCACCGAAACCCCGATGAGCCGTCCTCCCACATGGCTCATCCACTCACATGCGCACCAGGGAGCCAATCCCCTATTCTGGCCGACCGGTTTAATCCTCACACAACCAGTCCTCTCATTATTTTATTTTTTATTATTTTTTTATATTTTTTTTATTTTTTGAATCAACAGGAGGCAACCCGGTCGTCTCCATCAAATCTAGATCATCAGGCGCTCACAACAGGAGGCCACCCTGCGGGCTGCGATCAAATCTAGATTATCAGGTGCGCCCAATAAAGAAGCCAACCTGTGATTTCAGTATAATCTCTCTCTCTTTTTTTTTTATACCAATAGGAGGCAACCCGGTCGTCTCCATCAAATCTAGATCTTCAAGCGCTCACAACAGGAGGCCACCCTGCGGGCTGCGATCAGATCTAGATTATCAGGTGCGCCCAATAAAGAGACCAACCTGTGGTTTTCCATATCACACAAATCATAGCGGTAGGTGCACACGAGGCGCCGATCTCCCGTTTACCCGGCCAAATTTCATATCATATTCAGGATCCATATCACATATACCATTCTCACAAACCCATGGTGACCCACTTCATCCCAATTCCACACAAACAAAGCATAGCATTATCACAACACAATTAATCAAACATTGCAATTAGATGCAGACATAGTGATCAATTGAACATCGTAATGCAATGCACAATTAGACATCCATTTCTCAAATGCAATTAAATAATTAAATAAATACTATTAACAATAAACAATAACGATAAAATAAATGATAATAATAATAAACAATAACAATGAAAATAAATAAATAAATAAATAACTAAATGAATAATAAAGATAATAAATAAATAATTAGAGCACTCTATTTATTATGTATTAAGTTATAGAATTAATCTAAATAAACTTATTAATTATGTCATTAATTAAAACTAAACTAAGTTCTAGCGAAATTTCGGCAGCATCTCCCCTAAAAATTGGACTATCTACCTGCTCAAATATCACAATATTAATATATATTTATCAATCATTGCACACCGCCCATCTGTCGGGCAATCAATCAATTTAAAATCCCATCCTCCTTCCGAAACAACAATATCAACACTCAACCATTAATTTACAACAATCATGTTCCAATGGTAATAGCAATCATTCTTTACTTCATATAATTATAACTAGCTTCAATAGCTAATTACCAAACAAATGAAGGCTTTAATACATATATAATCGAATAAAACTTATATCATTAAGTTAATTTCAATTGCTTTCAGTTGATAGTTTCGTAGTATCTAACTATTATAGTATTCTTTAGCAAGCTTTCATTTCTTCATTCTTGCTTAAAGATAATAACCACATATTTATATCTTTGTTAAATTTTATATCAGCCAATAAGAACAAATGCTTCAATTAACTATAATGTAATGAATACATCTACTAAGTAATTCAAATCGTCCTTGTATATATATATATATATATCAATTCTTAGGATTAGTTTATCTAAAGGTCCTCAATTATTCAAAATAGTTATTGTTCATGACAATAGGTCATTCTCAACCTAGCTCATATATAATATATGAATCAATTCATTCAAATTCAATTTAATTGACTAATGATTACTAAGTTTAGAATTTATACCGAAAATAGGAAATTAGTCTTAGAACGTACCAATTGAAATTTGGGCGACGATTCCACGATCAGCGCGAAGAGAAGAGAATTCTGCCTCTCAGGGCCTCGCCGGAGTGTCGCCGGCCGGTCACCGAAATGCCGCCGCCAGCAGCCGTGCATGGTGGCCGGAAAGTCGATCTTGCCCAGAAAATTGCAAGATTACCACCACCCGACTCAAGATTGCGTAAGGAGTCCAAATCTACCAACAATTTGATGAGCCAGTGACTCGTTTGGCCGGATTGGGCCCGACAGCTCCCTCCTCGCCGCCAACCATGTTGTTTCGTCAAAACGCTGGCGAAATCACAAATCAATGGAGGGGAAAGGTTCGTGCGGAGGAGAGGAGTCGATTGGCACCCTTCTCGTCGCCTGGAATTGACTGAACAGCGAGATTTCGCCGAAAAATGGAAGAGAAAGCTGCGGTTGTAGAAGGAGGTCCGATCGCGCCGCTGGAGCTCCGTCCACGTGAGAAGAGGCTGGATGTGTAGTCAGCGGCAAACGGTGAGTCGTTCGCCACCACATGCTCGTCGTACGGTGGCCGGAATCGTAGTGCAAGGGGGAGAGGAGCCTGTCGCACCATGGAGGAAGAAGGAGAGAAAGAAAAGAAAAAGAAAGAAGAAAGGCGGTTCTAGCAAACTCTAGGCCATTCTGGTTCGATTCAAACCGGTTTGGTCTGATTTAGTGATTTGGTCTCATTTCGTTTGATTTTCAACTTTTTCACTCAGTTTTCGGATTATTCATGTGGTTCTAGATAAATTAAACTGATTTTCGGGTCTGGTTCAATTTATTTTAACTGTTTAGTTCGGTTCCGTAATATTTTCTCCATTTACTCGATAATAATAATAAAAATATTAATAGTAACAATATTTGGTTCTAGGATAATTAATTTATATATATTTATAATAAGTTAAATTACGGGGTTTCGTATTATTTCTCAAAAATTTTAACCGTTCTCAAATCGACAATTCCGATGATATATTTGGGCTTAGGCCCAACTCACAAACTTGGGCTCGATTGGAGATTGTTTTATATATATATAGCCCAAATAGTTGAAAGTCGAGATTTTTGATTTAATAAAAATTCGAAAGCTTTTGAAAATAAAAATTCGGGGTGTTTCAATCTCCCCCCTTAAAACAATTCGTCCTCGAATTGAAATCTAGTAGGAGAAAATAAGAATGGATACATAGGGAATTCAAAGTCATAAGAAATTACTGCCATCACTAGGGAGACAGCTCAAGAGTGGATAATATGAACCGAGGAAAGAAAAAGAGTCAGGCATTCTAACAATCATCCTATTTAGTACCTCCTAGCTAAAACTTACAAGAACTTGAGTTCATTACCTAAGTCTCCAACTACTAACTTCAGACAGCTACTGAAATCTTTAGAAAATCTTTCTTTGAATAAAATTTTATCTTAAAACCAGTTTAGCAGTAAGTTGCACAAATATGTGTACATATATTCTAGATTATATGATTCCATTTTGAAAATTTAGCTATTCCTTCATGACAACCAAGCATATAATTTTACAAAAAGCGAAACAATTGAAATTTGATTTTATTTATAGTGATAAAAATTATCTCATTTAATTTACATATATACTTACTAAAACTCTTATTGATCAAAAATTCAAAAACTTATTACTTTAATTCAAAACTTTAAGAAAAATCGTCTGCGATTTCCGTTGTCTATTATATCATAGGGCACTTCGAAATAACTGTCTTTGTTTCTCATCTATACAAATTCGATTGTCCCTATAATATCTTTACCATAGACTAGTTCATCTGTTATATAGCTCCTACATCACTGTAGCCTCTAGCTATTTCACTCCTATAAAAATTTTCACTCCTTCCACTTAACCGCCGGCGTCTCTTTCTAGTACTTAGTCCTTAAGTTATCTTAATACTTACCACTAAAATCGACTTTCATAATAACATCTTTTAATGGTTCGAATTTCAGTTAATAACCCAAGTCTCATTTGATAACCTTCCATGGTGCTTATGTTGCTATTAATCCATTCTAGATATATTAGATTATTCTTATTAATTATTTCGTCTATTAATCATTGTTAATCGTGATCTATCTAATCACCAACATTTCAATCTAAAACTTATTACTTACTCTAAATATACGCTTTCATCTAATACACATCAATACTAATGTCTTCTATAAGAATTTCTTAAGTCCTGACCTAATGCTATCTTAACACCCAAATATCACATCAAATCAATCTCATTAGCTTCTTATCGCCTAATGCATATATACTAATAACTTCTCACTTTTCTGTCCATATAATGGACTAGAATTTTCTAAACTATAGTCTTAACATTTAATTAAAAGTTTTAATTAGCCATATGTCTACCTATCACTAACTTGAGTCAACTTTATATTTAACTTACCCATCTCATTTGTCCTTGATCAATCAATATTCTCTTATTCAATCGAGTAAGATATTTATAAATTACTCTGATTTGTCTACCATTTGCTCCTAACATATATTACACTTTGTTATATATATCATTTCTATACCCTTAAACCATTCAAGTCCATTCCTAATGTTATTCCTTCCATTTATTTTGCAACCTAGCTTCTCAACTAAAGTTGTCCCCTCAAACTTTTCCAACGTTTGTGTCCTTAATTCAACTACTAATTGTCTACTTACTTATTATTAACATCATCATTTCTCGTTACTACTTTTTATCTTGTTCTTCTCAAAACATTCTTTTTAAGTTCTAACCACACTCATGATCAACTCACCTTGTTATTTCATCTAACTGGCCCCGTGATATAAATAGACAACTTACGAAAATAACTTTTTACATAATTAATCAATTTCAAATTATTTATCATAACACAATTTGAATTCAAAATTAAAATGGGGTTTTAAATTTAAATATCAAATATCAAGTAAATAAAACAATTAAAAAGATTATCTTTGAATGAATTCTAAAGAAATTCAGTAGCGAGCTAAATACTAAAATACCAATTCCTAATCACCCAAAGTTCATCGATCCGCCACACAAATGAAAAACCTATTTATTTTCCACACTATCCTATTCACTGTAGGAATAGAGCTCACATGAAAAGTAGTGTACTGGGTGTAACACCCCTTCTCGGTCCACCCGTAAACCCGAATAAACCGAGCCGAGACGCTACAACCTGGTTGACTGAATGAACTGACATGCTGAAATCATAATGTATAATGAATCTAATATCATGCTGAGATTGCTTATAGTAATAATGTACTGAATATTTACAAGACATGATACTAGTTACAAAATGGATTGGGCCCAACTGTGTGCCCTGTACATGCCATAAAAAGAATAACAAACTGAGTTTCTACCCTGAAGACCGAGTCTTCTATAGATGAACGGCAGCAGTTGTAAACGGACCCTCTACGGACCAATCTCAAAACCTGCGAGTTAAACAGGTAACTCGCTGAGCAAATAAAGCTCAGTGGATATCTCAACATAAAACAACAATAAGCACACATATAAGCAAAAAGCATTATGTAAGCACATATAATCACACATAACATGCGGCTTTCATTTTACCTTAATGATCTTCCTTACTGTTTATTTTACTGTATGATTCATGCAGTAGCAAGTTAAAATATCTGTATGGCTCCATAAGGTTATAGTGAAACCGAAGTGATAAGATAAACTGTATGAAACTGTATGAATACTGTATGCTTGGCTGCTATGGCCTGTATAATCATATCCACTCAACGGCCTGTAGCCGGAGTTCCAAACTGTATGGGGCGCAGATCTGCTATTCTATGTCGCGACATAGCCTTATCTGCCTGGTTTCTACCTAACCTCAATGGAGCTTCTTATGTACATGTCAATTATAACACCATAACACATAAATGGTTGCATAACTTCATAGTTCATCATGTTGATTTGATTTCACATCATATGAATGCTTGTATGTTGTTTTAATCCATGTTCTTATGTTGTATTTTTGTTGTAAAATGATTGGATGCATGCATGTTGAGCAAAGGAATGTAATTACATAGCAAATGAAAGGCAAAAGAGTGTCACAGCATAAGTCGCGAGCGCGCCTTGCAACATCGCGAGCGCGAGAATCGCGACTGAGAGTCAGAGGGTTTCTGGCTCAAGTCGCGACCGCGTATGTGAAAGTCGCGAGCGCGACTTGTGCATCCTGAGAGTCAGTGTGTTTCTGGCTGAAGTCGCGACCGCGCAGCACAAGTCGCGAGCGCGAGATGAAGTCGCGGGCGCGCTTGTGTGATTCGCGAGCGCGAGATGCGCACACTGAGAGTCAGAGAGCTACCTGACTCAAGTCGCGAGCGCGCAATGGGAAGTCGCGAGCGCGACGTGCTTTCCAGCATGCGCGAGCGCGCGACGTGATTCTGTGCAGTCTGTATTCTTTTGGCCATAACTCTCAATAGCTATCTCCAAATTGAGTGATTCCAAAACGCGTGTAAAGCTAACACAAAAAGGAACAAATAACTCTTCTGTGACAATTCCTAATTCCATCATTAAATGGGTTCAAAATCAAGATGAAGTTGCTGGTAAAATTTCCAGCAAACTCTGTTTCCACTTCATATATTCATCCCCTGTTTTCACATCATGTCCACTCTTCTCACTCAACAATAAGCAACATATCATCTCACTAGCAACACACCACACAATTTACATGCAAAGAAAATAGTAAACAACATGAGATATCAAACCTTGACGTCAAAAGCTTGACCTCTGTTTCAGCTTCTCTTTTCTGCACCTTTTGAACTTTCTTCTCCTATACACAAGAATTCTCATAACTCATCTCCAATAGAACTAAATGAAATAGGAAATAACATCACACTTCAAGGAATTCTACTTACTTGAAGTTGACTTAATGTTTAACTATGTCGACAATTGAAAGAAAATGGGCGGGACAAGTAAGAAGAGAAGGAGAAACGGGAAAATGGGAAAGTGAGTTGATAAGAACGGGTAGTCTCTAGATGAAATGACTTGGCTGTGTAAACTCCCCAATTGGTACCTCAAGTGTACAAAGGCTACAACTTAATACACAAGCTGTATATTTTAATGCAAACAAGTCCTAACCTTTATATGCAAATAAGTCCACTTCTAATCTCTTTCTACCCCAACCAGGTTTGGTTCAACTCGACTCAACTCAATGCAAGACTCGACTCAATGCAAAGACTCAACTCGGTAGGATGTCACACTGGGTGATCAGGCCAATCCACTACCATCAGGTATTACTCTATTCCCTAGCTTAAGGGTTGATACCAACTCTGGCCCCTATAGGTATTGTGATGGGTTCATCCTACTATCCACTACTTTCACGCTGAGTCCCCAAGGGGGGGTGAGCGGTGGCTGTGAGCGGTGGTTGTAGTGACAGTGCACTCACAGTGTACTCACCTTAGGCGAATCCCATGTAACATCCCTTCCCGGTCCACCCGTTAACCCGAATGAACCGAGCCGAGACGCTACAATCTGGTTGAACTTATATTCTGTCATGCTGATATCATCCTGTATGCTAACTATGAATATAAAACACTCCCAATTAAACTCCAAACTTCCAATATCTCCAACTAATCATCATAACACAACAACACTTTATATATATAGTCATAACTGTATAAATCCTCAATAGCATTTAATATCCAGCAATTAAGTGCATTCATGATCTATATCAAGTCTTCATGACCTAATCATACTAACTATAGTAACATATTTCATATTCAATCATTTCCTCCAAATACTTACACCACAATAATTACATGCTTCCATTATATTTCCAATCACATAAGCTCTAACAAATGTAATAATTATACATGCCATAAATCTTAATACATGCCAAAATTCTTAATTATACAACTCTCAATCTACTATGACCAAATTAGTCACTTCTGCTTTGAAAGTACTCCTCAAGTCTTCAAGTAGCAACCACGATCTTCAACCTACGCGTGATAAAAATTGACGCGCTGAGTATAAAACTCAGTGGTGCTCATAATTCACATACTTAATAAAGTGTGATGGCAACTAACTTAAAATACAAATTTCATAAAGCATTGATCATCATAGAATCAGTAAATTTCAACATAAATGTCTCTTTATAGCAACAAATAAATTTCTAATTCATAAACATCAATAATTTAGTTCTAATTATCTCATACCTCCTTTACATGAACCTGTAATCACACATTATGATACTAGCATGATCTTACCTGATGTTCTTTATGCTGTATGAATTCTGCAACTTTGATTAAACTCAGTGAATATCACAATGAATAAAGAAACATATAAGCACATACATATGTAGAAATAAACATGTATTCACATATGGAATGTAAGCACACATATCATGATACTTTCATTTTACCTTGATAATCTTTCTTGCTGTTTAGTATACTGTATGATTCATGCAATGTTATGTCAAGATATCTGTATGGCTCCATAAGGTTATAGTGAAACCGAAGTGATAAGAAAAACTGTATGAAACTGGATGAAACTGTATGCTTGGCTGCTATGGCCTATATAATCATATCCACTCAACGGCCTGTAGCCGGAGTACCAAACTGTATGGGGCGCAGATCTGCTATTCTATGTCGCGACATAGCCTTATCTACGTGGTTTCTACCTAACCTCAATGGAGCATATTAATGGAATGACAATAGATAAAACAAAAGCATAGTAACTGTGTTATAATTTGCATGCTTGTGTCATGTTATTTTCACATGCTTGTGTCATAAAAATTAACTGCTTCATCATTTCATAAAATTTACTGCTTACCTGTATGCTGATAGCCTCGCCAAGCGGGCAACTTGTGTCATGTTAGTTTCACACCATTTGCATGCTTGCATTTTGTGTTTATAAATGTGTTCATGTTGTCTTTTTGCTTTAAAATGGTTGAAGACATACAAGTTGAGAAAAGGAATACAATTGCATAGAATTCATAACTTCATACACCATTTCACATCATTTCACAATTGCATAGAATACAATTACAAGTTGTGTTTACCTCATTTCACATCATTTGCATGCTTGCATGTTGTTTTGATGCATGTTCTAATGTTGTCTTTTTGTTTTAAAATGATTGGAGGCATATAAGTTGAGCAAAGGAATACAATTGCATTGAAAATGAAGTCAAAAGAGCATAAAAACATAAGTCGCGAGCGCGCAAATGAAAGTCGCGAGCGCGCAGCACCAAAAGAGAGTCAGTGAGTTTACAGGCCAAGTCGCGAGCGCGCGACGTGTTTTCCAGTCTGCACAGTCTGTACTCTTTTGGTCATATCTCTCAATTTACAACTCCGATTTGGGTGATTCAAAAACCCATGTAAAGCTAACACATAGAGGAACAAATAACTCTTCTATGACACTTCCTAATTCCATCGTTAAATGGGGTAAAAATCAAGGTGAAGTTACTGGTAACTTTTCCAGCAAAACTTGTTTCAGCAAAAACTCAATATCTACTTCATTTATTCATTTCATCTCATGCTTTTTCACCATTTTCAGTCATCTTACTCAACATGAAACAACATACTTTCTCATTATCAACACACCACACAAATTCTCATGCAAGGAAATTAATTAAACGAAAAGAGATAGCACACCTTCACTCCAAAAAGCTTGAACTCTTCTTTTTAGCTTCCTTTTACCTTTGAGCTCACTTCTCCTATACATAAGAATTCTTATGAATCATCTAAAAATATCACCAAATGATTCAAGTATGAAATTCAAGAAGGTTCACTTACTTGGATAGAATAGAAGTTGAATTAATGCTTGAATCCCATTAAAATCTTCACTACCATTAAAAGTGATGGAGAAAGGAAAGTGGAAGAGGAAAGTAGAGGAAGAAGATGAAGATAAGGATGAAGAAATGAAAATGAACGGAACTCACGGGTACATCTCCAAAATATCATGGATTTTTATGTGAAAATTACCAAATGGTACCTCAAGTGTCAAAATGGTACAACTTAATACCTCAACTTTATATTTTAGTGCAAGCAAGTCCTAATCCTTATACTTTGATCTTTTTGTTTCCTTTAAGTAAGTCCACTTCTTCTCCTTATTTCATTCTAGCCCACTCTAGACTCTAATGGCTCGAACCGGGTTTTGGAGCAGCCCGACTCGACTCTAAGCAACGACTCGATTCAATAGAAAAATGAGACGTTACATCCCACATCGGTTAAGTGCAGAGGGAAGTGATGTACTTAAGGTGGGCGGTTTAAAACATGTGTGAGGCCTTTTGGTGGTGAAATGGCTGGAGAGTTGGAAGAACTCCAGGGTTAAGCGTGCTCGCTTAACAGAAATCCTAGGATGGGTGACCTCCTGGGAAGTTTCCCATTTCACCTGCGGGACAAAACCGTGAGGGCGGGTGTATGTGTTGGCTGGATTAGGCCGGGGCACAACCCCGTGGCCAAAGCGGACAATTCCTCTGGTGATTAGAGTCGGGCGTGATAAAAATTCACTGAAATTGACAGACACATAAATCTATTTCCTGAAATCCTACGTGTAAATTAAATATATATATATATATATTAGAAAACCCTTATTTGCCAAATCTACAGAATACCAATCTTCATTGGATTATTTTTATTCCAATGAATGCTGCTAAAATCTGCATTAACCATAAGCCTAAGTATCTAGAAACCAATCAATCTATAATCAGAAAAAACAATTTAATTTCATGCCAACAACAATAGAATAAAAAAACAACAACAACAACATTAATAATAATAATAATAATAATAATAATAATAATAATAATAATAATAATAATAACAACAACAACAACGGTAGAGAGATCATTACCAGCAATAGGATGATTAAAAACAATAGAAGATAAAGTGTGTTTGAGAGAGAATAACGTCACTTATATATTTAAATCAAATCTCTTTTTTTTTATAGAATACTTAATATAGATAAATGTATTTAAATTCTAAAACTTTTAATTATTATAAAAAATTTTACATATATTATATAGATAATATTATCATTAAATATTAATTATGGCCAATCACAATACAAGAAAATAAAGAAAAATTTTTAAAATTTGTTTAAAAAAAATAGAATGTTAAACAAAGAAAAGACATTTAAACTTTTTCTTTATTTCAGCTTTTATATATATATATATATATATATATATATATATATATGAGATTAAATTCAAAATTTTAAAAATTTTATATAAAAAATATTTTAAAAAAAATTAAAATCTCAAAGATCTAATTATCTTTATATTTATTTTAAAAATTATTTTAAAAAAATAAATCCAATTAAATCATAAAAAATTAAATAAAACTCAAATTTAATAAAATATGTCTCATGCTTATCTCTAAATATATAATACTCATACATGTCATAATTCTTAGTTACATAAAACACTAAATCAACTACCAAAATAATCTCTTCAACTATGATGCTACTCACCAGGCCTTTAAGCAGCAAATATAGTCTCCAACCTACGCGTGATAAAATCAACGCGCACAGTATAAATCCAATTAAATCATAAAAAATAAAATAAAAATCAAATTTAAAATAAAAGTAGAATAAAATATTAAATAAAAATTAAACTCTTGAATTTCTCTTTGCTTTCATTTTAAATATAGAAAAGCTGAAAATAAAAAGGGAAAAGTATTATTTAGTCCCTTTAGTTTTATCAAATTAAAAACCTCGTCTTCCTATATTAAAAGGTCCCCATGGAAAAGACAAAAACACCCCTCGCCCTTTTTATCTCAGTCCTCTATTTCCTCGCTTTCCAGATTCTAAATTTTCATCTCCTTTTCCTTTTTTTTTTTTTTTTTTTTGTTGATAACTACTTTTACTTCTGTGTTTTTTTCACATTTTTTATTTGTTTAAATATTTTTATAACTAATTTTACTTCTTTATTTAGTTATAATAATTTGACTTTTTTTTATTTGTTTAAATATTTTGATAACTCGTCAACATGATTTTTTCCGGTTTCCAATTTGTTTAAATATCTTTATTAAATATTGATTATAATTTTTATCTTATATTATTTAGATTAAGTTCTATAATATGCTAGGTGCTCTTTGTTTTAGATTAAGTTTTTTATTTTTCAATTTTTTCTTAAAAAATAAACAAAACTTGTTTGTTTAAACTTGTTTAATTTTTTTATTTTTTAAAAATGTTTTTTAAAATAAAAAATAAATTTTATGAACTACAAATAATGATTTCTGTAATTGTGCTTTCTATTTTTATTCTACATTCCTCCTCTTTTTTCATTTTTTTTATAAGACTTGTCCTCATAAAATTGTATTATTATTATTATTATTATTATTATTATTATTATTATTATTATTATTATTATTATTCTCTATCCATATAAATTTAATGTCATTTATTTATCCAAAATATATAAGCATTAGTTTTATTATCTCTATTAAAATTCTACTTTTTTTTTCTATCTCTTCTCTATTTAGTATTATTTTTATATTTATTATTATTTTCTCTATCCATATAAATCTAACGTCATTTAGTATTATTTATTTATTATAATACTTGGATATTATATTTTTATTCAATTGATTGTACATATAATAATCAATAGTTAATTTAATTTTGAATTTAAAAATTAAAGTGTGAAATATTTATAATTATTTTGTCTTAGATTTTATATTTTTTTATTTTTTTATTATTAACTAAAATGTTTAATGGCTTACTAAGGGAGAGTTTTGATAATTAGAAGAATTTTTCACATCATAAACTAGAAGAAAGGAAAACATAATTTTAGGAAAAAAACAGTTTTGAGAAATAAGTAACCAAAAATTCAAAATAGCTTTATGTTTCTAATAAATAAAAAACTAAAAATAAACAACTATAACAAACGAGCCTTAATTATTTATATGTGTTTATTTAAAAAATAATTTTAATAAATTATAGTCAATTAACTAATAAAATTTAATTTTTTTATTGAAATTAATAAAGTTATCTTACACTATTTCAAATTTCATCAAGGACGTTATTGAAAATCTCATTGCACCCTCCTATTCCCACATTTATATATAATATAGATAGATAGATAAACAGTATAGACTATACATAGATGGATATAAATTATAGATATTACTCTATATTTTTTTTCAAAATTCAAAGGAAAAAAGTCAAGGTATGAATTAAAAAAATTGATTGCTCAACTTTTATACTGTTTAATCAATAAATTGTATTAACGCTTTATTTCTAATATTTATTTTTTAAAAATAAAAGTTTATCTAATAGTTTTAAATTTAAAAATATTATAATTTCATATTTCTATTGTTTTGTTAAATTAGAATTATAGAAAATTTTAAAATACAATAATATGTAAATAATCCAAACACGTGTAAGAGAAAGAATTTTAATTTCATTGTATTTAACTAATAGACTCTAATAGTAAATTAACCATATTTTAAAAAATTCAAAACATAATAAATTAGAAGAATTTAAGTTTTATTTTAAATACTTAAATTAAGATTTTCGATTTACCTCCTAGAAAGCGGTATCGAGTGAAAGCCTATAATCAAAAACATCAAAATCTATTAATTATAAAAATAATTGGACAATAATACTACAAGATCAAATAGAGAATATAAATATACATATTTCTAGAATTAAAATGCATAAAAAATATAATTAAAATGCTATTCAAATGGATAAATGAAATCTATTTGGCTTAACATAAATTTACCCTCGAACGATAGTTGGTTCTCCTGACCTTTACGGGGGTTCCATCATGATTATGTACTAACAAATCCTTCAGTAACTATGTGTCACGACCCATTTTCGTGGGCCGGACCGGCACTAGGACCTGGATGGGCTTAAGGCCCCCGAAGCCCGTAGTAAGCCTAAATTATTTAAAACTCATATGCTATTCGTAATTGTGGATTCAGGACCAATAATTTATTTCACAAATATATCCAAATAATAAATGTCTATACTTTATTTATTCATTTACAACTCAGTTGGAATACAATTGCGGAACTCTACTCCATAATTCACTATTCTTTGCATTTACATATTTAATACAATGATTATTACTCTTATCGATCCATATCTCGTTCATTCAATTAGACTCCACGATTCTTCTTTCCATCTATTACCTGGGGAGGGTTGGAGGGGGGTGAGTATTAAACTCAGTGAGTAAAATTAGATAACTCTCTCACCCCACACAATCATAAAAATGCTAAAATAATTTTATGTGGTCACCCGTTAAATTATGTGATCATGCAGTTTGGCACACAAATGGCAATACAACAGCAATCACAAATATTATCACCTTCATATAATCACATCACGTGGAAATTAGTCAGTGGAGTCACCGAAACCCGATGAGCCGTCCTCCCACATGGCCCATCCTCTCACATGTGCACCAGGGAGCCAATCCCCCATTCTGGCCGACCGGTTTAATCCTCACACAACCAGTCCTCTCATTATTTTTCCAGTCTCTCTCTCTTTTTTTTTTTTTTTTTTTTTTATCAACAGGAGGCAACCCGGTCGTCTCCATCAAATCTAGATCATCAGGCGCTCACAACAGGAGGCCACCCTGCGGGCTGCGATCAAATCTAGATTATCAGGTGCGCCCAATAAAGAAGCCAACCTGTGGTTTTCCATATCATACAGATCAGAACAGTAGGTGCACACGGGGGCGCCGATCTCCCATTTACCCGGCTAACAGAAATCAGAATCAGGATCCATATAACAGTAACAGTCTCACAAACCCATGGTGACCCACTTCATCCCAATTCCACACAAACAAGGCACAACAATATCACATCACAGATAATCAAGCAATTTTTAATATCAACAAATAGTGCAGCACGATATGGCAATTCAACAAAATAATGCATGATAACATTTAGCCGTGAATGCATGAATGCAGGCGGATGATACTAGTTATCTAACACTACTCACAGTTCTTTATTGTCCTCTAAAAGGACTGCCTTTCTAGCCACATGCTTCCAGCCTTTGTCCTCGCATTTTTGAATTTTTATAATCCTCTAAAATAAACAAGAAAATTCTAAGTAAGAATTCTAATTCAAAAAAAATTATATTTCACATTCGTTTATTAGTTTTGGTTTCCAGTTATATATATATGGTTTTCTAATTTATATATTTATTCTAATTTATCAACTTTAAATAAAAGGTTAAGTAATATTTTATAATAATACTAATAAGAATACTAATATTAATAATAATAATATTATTAATAAGAATAATATGATTGATAATATAATCTTACTAACGATAATAATTTTATTCGTACTATCTATTAAAGTCCTAAAAATAATCTAATTTCTACCGAAATTTCGGCAGCATCTCCCCTAACAATTGGACTATCCACCTGTTAAAATATCAACAATTTATCAAACCACACAGCCCATCCATCGGGCAATCAATCAAATCAAATTTCTCACCCTCCTTCAATCTCAGCATCACCGCACAATCAAAATTATAATTTACAATAACATTATATCTAAACTACCTTAATCCACACTTAAATTCTATTAATATATCATTATCAAGGTTCCTTAATTAAATCAATACTAATATTATAAATCAATTAACTACTCACAATTAATAAATTAAATTAACTAAATTAATTAACTTCAAATAATAAAATTAATTTAATTAACTAATATTACTAAAATTAAATTAACTAACCAAGATTACTAAAATTAAATTAATTAACCACAATTAATAAAATAAATTCATACCCAAACAAAATATTATTGCCGGAGTTTGCTTGATCGGTGACGAAACCAAATCGACTGGGCTTCAACCAATCTCAATGGAACGAAATGAAAGAGCATTCACTGGATCGACCAAAACTGGTAGCAGCACTAACCGGAGTCGCGCGCAGGAGCTGCGTGAAGCGGCGGCGACTGGCGGTGGCAGAGAGAGCGAGAGAGGAGGCGCGATGGAGGTGGAGCTCGTGGTGGTGCTGCCCTTGCTCGATCGAAGGCAGAAGAGAACCAGTGTAGCGGCGCGATCTGACAGAGGAGCTGGCGGAGAGACTGCGGCGTCGAGCTGCAGCGAGGTGGCGCGCGAGGAGGTCCGATCGGGCTGGAGGTGGGCGCAACTCTGCTGCCCTGTCTCGCCAAGGACGCAGACGCAGTGAAGGGAAAAGAAAGAAAAGAAGAAGAAAAGAGAAGAAGAAGAAGAAGAAGAAGAGAGGAGGAGGTGGCGCGGTGGCTGTGTCGGTGGAGTGGAGGTGCAGCGCTGGTGAGGGTGTGAGGGGGTGAGGTTTGCGTTGGAGAATAAAAAAAACAAGAGATTTTTCTAGATGGTTTGGGTCGAACCGGTTCAATTCGGCCCAAATCTTTGGTTTTCAATTGGTTTTCGGCTTTTTCAATCGGTTTCTCACAGTATTCGCATTAAAATATTTAAATAAATTTACAGGCTGTCGATTCATTAAATTTAATTGGAAAATATTTTGAAAATAAAAATTCGGGTTGTTTCAGTCTTCCCCCCTTATAAAAAAAAATTCGTCCTCGAATTTTGAAAGTAACAAGAAACTAGGATGCAATAGTTGTTTACGACAATGATAGTTGTGCTTCTCACATAATGCTGCAACTGCTAAAAGTTATTGCATTCACATTTAGGAGGATACTTGTTCGTCTGAGCAGCTAGAAGGGTGAATCAAGACGATGAGGTAAATATTTTGAGTTCATTAGTCAGAGTGGTGAAACTAATTTTTATTAGATTTATTAATTAAGACAACCCAATAAACAGGCACGGGAAGAAAATCTAATTTATAGAGAGGGTAGGATGATTATGAGCTGAACTCATCCCCAAAGTTTAGATATTTTCCTTATCACCAAAATTAATTTAAATTTGAGTTGTACTATATCCACAATTCATCAACTCAAGTCAAATATTCATAACCCAAGGCACAGATTCGACATTAATATTCACCTTTACACGTAAGAATTTAAGTCCCTTATAACCTCTGCTCAAGTAAGAATTATTAATCTCATTAGTTATATATCATGTAACCCACATTGATGTATTGCCTCATTTAGCTCTCACTGGCTATTATAGGCAATGATCATCACTCAATAAGACAATAATACACAAACCAAGTATTAAATCTTCTGATACAAGAATCCACATATTCAAATTTACTACTATCCCAATTTAGAATCCTTATTTCAAAATTCAAAACCTACAAGCTGACTCATCCATTTTCCATCGGTTCCAAACATTAATATCATTATTCCAATAATCATGGAAGAAATTTAAAATTAGATAAGATGGTTGCTGCTAATTCAAGGAGGTTTTCGATTATTATCAAATTCTGCCATTAAGTACTATTTGATCATTTCTAATTAAAGAGAACAAATTCTTACCACTACTACAAGCTTATTTCAAACAAAATCATGACATTTCTCTAGCTAATTGCTATCAACTGATAGGAGATCCTGACTTCTATCCCAATCTCATCACATATTTATCACCTTAACCATTTTCCAACGAAAGATATATAATCTCCTTTCAAATCCTACTAATGAGAATCCTCATAAAAACAAATAGTACATCAACTATATAGAGAAAATTTAAACTCATAGTCAAGTCCCTAATTTAGTTTTAACTTCTCTGTTCCTCTTTCCAATTTGTCATACCATACTATTTCTTAACTAATTATGACAAGAACTTATGCAACTAGCCAAGTTAACTATTGTCATGCCAGATAATTCTTAATTCATTTTCGAAAATTTGCAAACGCCATTCAATTATACTCAATTCCATAAAGAAATCCAGCCTACATTTTATTTTTTTTACAAGCTGAATCGTGATGAAAAATTCTCCAAACCAATTTACCTATTTCTTTTGTCTTTAATCAACCTTTTAGACCGAAATTTACTTATCTAGAAATCAAGAATCCTAAACAAGTAGTGTCTTTTGCTCTAGCTAAGTAAATGATTAAGAATGTTAAACCCATAATTCAACTCCTGACTAGACTATGTCCTTTATTTTATATTTACTCTTAATCCCATGAATGCCTATGAATATTCAGACAATAATATCATTGGGTTATTCCTTTTCTCCAAGTCTATCTTAATGTCTATCATCTATAAAATTTATACCTAACACGATCTAGGAATATCCTCAACCTCAATTATGTTCTCTCTATATTCTTACTCCAAACAAAGTTAATACCTCATTGAATTCCTCAACATCTGAGTTAGAATGTACCAGTCCTCGAATTGACCTAACTAATTAAGTATTCCTTTAAACCACAAGTTATATCACAAATTGCCATTTATAACACAATTTTATTCATTCAATCATAATTTCCACCAATTGCTAAGAAATTCAGAATAGCTTTACATTGACTCCAAATCATATATTAATCACTCTCATCCTAATTGATATCTCAATAATTCCAGGAGCAAATTTTAAATTAATAAATCACCAGATTAACACACTTAAGTTAGTCGTCAAGTATAGTTAATATATACTCTTAGATCGTCTTGTTAGCACATCCACTAATCCTATACTCTATATTTTCAATCTTTAAATACTTGCGTGTATTCTTTTCACTAAATTTGCTAAAATTATTCCAAATCTACTTGTTTGCTCTTACACAAATTTTCAATATCCCAAACAAATAGTAAATTAAAACCCAGCTAGCTTACTAATAAATGAAAATACTCTAATTACCTTTACGTTCTACTAAGGACATAAAATATAATTTTTCCTTCTTTATCCAATAAAACAAGTAACTTGCAAAAGTTGCACTAATTAATAGAATTTCCTTATTTTAATTGCTTTACGGCTAGAAATTAAATTTATTCACATTCGTTGTCATCTCAAGTTAAGTCCCATATCCTTTTTCAACTCTTATTCCCAGTTATTTCTAACACTTATCACTTGTACATAATATATCTATGAGCTCAACATATGGGTTCAATTAATATAACTCATAAAACTATTTCCAACTAGATGCTATCAAATTACAGAAGTCAGAATTTTCTTATCTCTTGCTCTCAAGTAGAAAGTCTATCTTTCTTTCTGAATATAAGTACCAAGTTCTTTCGTCATCGGAATTACAATCCTTGAATTATTTATCTATTCGTTTATCACCAAACATTCAATAGCTTCCTACATTATCTCTTTTTAGATTCTAAATTTACTATTTATGAACCACTAAATTCTCTAAACTCACCTCGCAAGACCCGATTAACTCAACTCAAAAGTTTGGTCATAACATTATCAATTATTTGTTTAATATTCTATTAGAATTATCACCGACAGTGATAATTATTTTAAACCTCAAAGCCATTTTCCTACCTTCAATAATATACATGTTCCATCATTCTACCCTTAATAGTATTTCACTTTTTTTTTTTTTATCACTTTAATAGTAGTTATTCCTAATTTGTCAAAATTCTAAATACCAATTATCCTCATTTAAATCCTATTCATCTATACTCCTCACATTTTTGTAGTTAATTCTTTTCTTAATATCCATACAATAATAGAACTAGATCCAGTCTTATTTATCTAATTCATTGGTGTAACATCAAGTCCATAGTTGGACGATTATCCTTTAATGTCCTATATCATTCATCAATGCACATAACTGTCATGGCCCACTATTTATATAACATAATCATCTTAATTTCTTTTTATGAGTCATTTACTTCTTCTCGGATCATAGAATCTCTCATTAAACAATAGTCCTTATTTATAACTTACATAACGTCTAGAATGCAACCATTATTTTAAATATCAAAAGACTAAATCTCGTTGAATTTAATTCATAATCATGTCCTATTAACCCATAAGGTGCCACAATCCACACAATATCCGTTACTAGGTACATAAAGATTAAAGCAATTCATTTCTTACTAAGAATCACAATTTACCTTTCTTATAACCACAATAATTTATATCATTCCCCATAGTCATACACTTGAAAGAAATAGTTGATTATTACCACAATACTCTTTACTCCAATAAACAGTAATTATTTCTCGTAATTAACAAGCACTTGATATAATTCCACCAACATTATTTCTTACGAAAAACACTCATCATCAATTATTATTGCAAATCACACCAAATCATTTATCATTTAAACCTTATAAATATCATTCATGTAAATGTACTGATCAAAATATATATCCCATCCAGAAAAATGATTTATCTCCATAGTTCTAATAAATTCCACCAACCATATCATGTAAACTTCATCAAACAAATATGCCAAAATCAATACCCTCATTAAATAGATCCTAATGTCCTTGACTCCGAATCATTTAACTCTTTTATCAATTAAGACTAGCAACCCATTCTCAATATACCCCTGCTGTACATACACATATATACAAATCTATGCAATTTCAAGCATGTACTCCACAGTCAACATACAATAAATAACACTAGTATGCTTTTATTATTTACTTCAACCTATTAAACACATATCACTTATCCTCTTATCTAAATGTTATTCCATAGGAGAAAATTTAAATTTTTAAGCTAAGGACACAATTTCCATTAGAAAGAGTACACTGGTTGATCAGGCCACCGCACTTCCTTCTAATTTCTTCTGTGTCTCAAAGCTTTAACTAACTTCTAAAATATCATTATTTATAGATATAATTATCCTTCCCCATTTATTTATTCATTTATTTATTTATTCTTATTATTTATTTTATTTATGATTCTGTAACTGTCTTAGTGCACAGTGCGTCCACCTGCATTAAGACCGTCTCCTATTTAGTGTCTCTCCTTTGTTGGTTACGGCCGATCCCAACGTAGGAGTTTTATATTCAATTTCCTATGTTCCGCAATTGATTCCTAAGGCCCAACTTAATGCTCTGATACCAACTTTGTCACGACCCATTTTCGTGGGCCGGACCGGCACTAGGACCTGGATGGGCTTAAGGCCCCCGAAGCCCGTAGTAAGCCTAAATTATTTAAAACTCATATGCTATTCGTAATTGTGGATTCAGGACCAATAATTTATTTCACAAATATATCCAAATAATAAATGTCTATACTTTATTTATTCATTTACAACTCAGTTGGAATACAATTGCGGAACTCTACTCCATAATTCACTATTCTTTGCATTTACATATTTAATACAATGATTATTACTCTTATCGATCCATATCTCGTTCATTCAATTAGACTCCACGATTCTTCTTTCCATCTATTACCTGGGGAGGGTTGGAGGGGGGTGAGTATTAAACTCAGTGAGTAGAATTAGATAACTCTCTCACCCCACACAATCATAAAAATGCTAAAATAATTTTATGTGGTCACCCGTTAAATTATGTGATCATGCAGTTTGGCACACAAATGGCAATACAACAGCAATCACAAATATTATCACCTTCATATAATCACATCACGTGGAAATTAGTCAGTGGAGTCACCGAAACCCGATGAGCCGTCCTCCCACATGGCCCATCCTCTCACATGTGCACCAGGGAGCCAATCCCCCATTCTGGCCGACCGGTTTAATCCTCACACAACCAGTCCTCTCATTATTTTTCCAGTCTCTCTCTCTTTTTTTTTTTTTTTTTTTTTTATCAACAGGAGGCAACCCGGTCGTCTCCATCAAATCTAGATCATCAGGCGCTCACAACAGGAGGCCACCCTGCGGGCTGCGATCAAATCTAGATTATCAGGTGCGCCCAATAAAGAAGCCAACCTGTGGTTTTCCATATCATACAGATCAGAACAGTAGGTGCACACGGGGGCGCCGATCTCCCATTTACCCGGCTAACAGAAATCAGAATCAGGATCCATATAACAGTAACAGTCTCACAAACCCATGGTGACCCACTTCATCCCAATTCCACACAAACAAGGCACAACAATATCACATCACAGATAATCAAGCAATTTTTAATATCAACAAATAGTGCAGCACGATATGGCAATTCAACAAAATAATGCATGATAACATTTAGCCGTGAATGCATGAATGCAGGCGGATGATACTAGTTATCTAACACTACTCACAGTTCTTTATTGTCCTCTAAAAGGACTGCCTTTCTAGCCACATGCTTCCAGCCTTTGTCCTCGCATTTTTGAATTTTTATAATCCTCTAAAATAAACAAGAAAATTCTAAGTAAGAATTCTAATTCAAAAAAAATTATATTTCACATTCGTTTATTAGTTTTGGTTTCCAGTTATATATATATGGTTTTCTAATTTATATATTTATTCTAATTTATCAACTTTAAATAAAAGGTTAAGTAATATTTTATAATAATACTAATAAGAATACTAATATTAATAATAATAATATTATTAATAAGAATAATATGATTGATAATATAATCTTACTAACGATAATAATTTTATTCGTACTATCTATTAAAGTCCTAAAAATAATCTAATTTCTACCGAAATTTCGGCAGCATCTCCCCTAACAATTGGACTATCCACCTGTTAAAATATCAACAATTTATCAAACCACACAGCCCATCCATCGGGCAATCAATCAAATCAAATTTCTCACCCTCCTTCAATCTCAGCATCACCGCACAATCAAAATTATAATTTACAATAACATTATATCTAAACTACCTTAATCCACACTTAAATTCTATTAATATATCATTATCAAGGTTCCTTAATTAAATCAATACTAATATTATAAATCAATTAACTACTCACAATTAATAAATTAAATTAACTAAATTAATTAACTTCAAATAATAAAATTAATTTAATTAACTAATATTACTAAAATTAAATTAACTAACCAAGATTACTAAAATTAAATTAATTAACCACAATTAATAAAATAAATTCATACCCAAACAAAATATTATTGCCGGAGTTTGCTTGATCGGTGACGAAACCAAATCGACTGGGCTTCAACCAATCTCAATGGAACGAAATGAAAGAGCATTCACTGGATCGACCAAAACTGGTAGCAGCACTAACCGGAGTCGCGCGCAGGAGCTGCGTGAAGCGGCGGCGACTGGCGGTGGCAGAGAGAGCGAGAGAGGAGGCGCGATGGAGGTGGAGCTCGTGGTGGTGCTGCCCTTGCTCGATCGAAGGCAGAAGAGAACCAGTGTAGCGGCGCGATCTGACAGAGGAGCTGGCGGAGAGACTGCGGCGTCGAGCTGCAGCGAGGTGGCGCGCGAGGAGGTCCGATCGGGCTGGAGGTGGGCGCAACTCTGCTGCCCTGTCTCGCCAAGGACGCAGACGCAGTGAAGGGAAAAGAAAGAAAAGAAGAAGAAAAGAGAAGAAGAAGAAGAAGAAGAAGAAGAGAGGAGGAGGTGGCGCGGTGGCTGTGTCGGTGGAGTGGAGGTGCAGCGCTGGTGAGGGTGTGAGGGGGTGAGGTTTGCGTTGGAGAATAAAAAAAACAAGAGATTTTTCTAGATGGTTTGGGTCGAACCGGTTCAATTCGGCCCAAATCTTTGGTTTTCAATTGGTTTTCGGCTTTTTCAATCGGTTTCTCACAGTATTCGCATTAAAATATTTAAATAAATTTACAGGCTGTCGATTCATTAAATTTAATTGGAAAATATTTTGAAAATAAAAATTCGGGTTGTTTCACTATGCCCCTGCCATGTATGATATGAAGAGCGTGTATCCAATTGCATTTGAGAGAGTGAGGATTGATTTTCTCATTTAGGTGAGTGTCCAATGTGGCATAAACAACTTAATTAGCTTTGTTCTTTACCAATATCTCTCTCCAAAACTGATCTCAAAACCCATATTCATCCCCTCCTTTTTTCAACTGATTTTATTTCTCCAACTAGAATCGATTTGAAAAGGGAAACATTTGCGAAGAAATTAAAAACTTGGGTTGAATAAATTTCTTGCTTTCTGATATATTTTTAGATAGAAAATAATCATGAACCAAATCAGTATAAACAATAACGTCAAGCTTAAACGACGCTTTTTAATCTATAAAAATTGAGCTTCACTCGCTCTTCGTTTCTTACACAAAATACTAATAAAAACAAAATCTTATCAGGCTTACAATTACAATCCCCGTTTGATTAAATCGCTTGTGTTGTCTACAATCAATCCAACTCGAACAGAGCGGTGAATGAGAATTGCAAAGGCACCAATCAACATTTATAGCTTCTATTGAATCGATTACACTCCAAGCTAAATCAAATTGCTTGACCTTTCCTGTAACGGCCCAGCCCATGTGTGATATTATCCGCTCTGGGCCCTACGGCCCGCACGGTTTTGTTCTTGGGGGAAATGGGAAACTTCCCAGGAGGTCACCCATCCTAGGATTTCCGTTAAGCGAGCACGCTTAACCCTGGAGTTCTTCCAACTCTCCAGCCATTTCACCACCAAAAGGCCTCTCACATGTTTTAAACCGCCCACCTTAAGTACATCACTTCCCTCTCGCACTTAACCGATGAGGGATTCGCCTAAGGTGAGTGCACTGTCACTAAAGCCACCGCTCACCCCCCCCTTGGGGACTCAGCGTCCTCGTTGAGGTTTGCCCCACCACCCGTCAGAGGAGCGAGGCTTCGGCTCTGTAGGTAAAATTTGTTGCTCAATAATTGATGGTTGCTTTTAATAAAGCAACTAAAGGGTATTTTGGTCTTTTCTCCAAATTGGAGGGTGTTTTGGTCTTTTCTCCAAATATTCTCCAATTAAATTCCTTCAAAATATTATTTATCTCCACAAAACTCTCTAATTTATTCCATAAAAATAATTCCTCAAATTTCCTCCATAAAAATAATTGCTCAAATTTCCTTACTTAATATAGCACCATAATTCACTATTCACTAAGTATCTAAATTCTCCAAAAATATTTCTTACTTTCTACCCATAAAAACCATGCATACATGCTCCAAAAATGTTAAATAAAATATAAAACATAAATAGTAATTTTTCCAGACCAAAAATAATACCAACTTCCGGACCGGTGGTACTATTCACAGACCAGTAAACTACTATTGAAACACAGAAAAAATGGGGCGTTACATTTCCAATGAGAGAGACCAATCTCTTTGTAAGTTCAAGGAGTGAGTGAATCCATCCTATGAGGTTCCAATTGAAAAATGCAAGGGTTTAGATGAAAGGGGACAAATAGATCGCATTTCTCAATGACACTGTATGCGATGGAAGGGGGAGATGGAGGTGGAGATTTGGGAGAAATCATGTTTCAATTTTTGCGATAGTGATTTTTTATTAGACAGTGAGATTTGTCGATTAAAAAGCTTGCTTGAGGAGATAAAACACTTTTTTCTTCGTTGAGATGAGAAGAAGATAGTGAAGATTAAAAAGATTTGATGAAGCGCTGAGAGAATAAAGAAAGGGACGGCGGTGGTAAATGCATATTTAGTTTCATGGTGGCCAAGGACACTATGTTGTTTTCCTCTCTCTTCTAACGTGGATGAACATTCATCACACTTGTTACTATTATATCCATGTCAATGCACGTGTAACACACTCATTTTTTATATTTACGCAAATGAGATAATTACTGAAGGATTTGTCAATACAGGGTCACAATGGAATCCCCGCAAAGTTTAGGAGCCACTAGGAGAATCTACGATAGTTCGAGGGCAAATTTATGCATTAGGCAAATCTATTTTCTCAACTTAAAAGGCATGAAATAAATCTATGCTATATAAATATAGAGTAGGGGGGAATAATGGGATTATCTATAATAACCTTATTAAAAGTTTAGAAATCCTAAAATATCATTGTCAGTGGATAACAGATAATAGTTTAAATTTATTAAATAACTTGAGTTTGTAATAATTGATAAATTAGAGTTTTTGAATATTTTTATTAATTGATTAAAAATAAGTATATTATTATATTATTTTAATATTATTCTAATTGAATTTTCAATCATTGATTATTTAAGATATTAACTAGGCCTATACCCGTGCGATGCACAGAATTTTTTATATTACTTTTTTCATTAACTTAGTAAAGCAATATAAATTTATGTTATATTCTATTATTTTTTTATTTAGTTACCGTTTTTTTTATTAAAATGTTTTTGCTTTTGATTATTTTGTATTTGACTATGAAATAACCCAATTTTAATTTGTAAAAATGTTTTAAAATTAATTTTAAATAGGAAAATTAAAATATATGCATTTTATTTATTATTTATTATGATGAATTGATTTAGATTAAGAGAAGTATTGAAAATCTTTTAAACCTTATCTTTGAAGATGAAAAAAAACTGTTTGAACCTTTCAACTTGAACCAAGCTACTATGATTTGAACCAAATCAAAATACAATAGATGAAGAGAGAGAAATCCAAAGAGAGATAATTTTTTCTCCCTCTTTATCGTTATTTTCTTTGCATTTGTTTATTTTTATTGGTATGGTTTATTTTATTAGTCTCCATAAGAGAAAGCTCAAAATCAAAATTCCAGGTGGTATAGATTTAGTTTTTTTTAATTTATGGTGTGAACATTAATAAGAAAGGTTTCTATATATGTTAAATTGAATTAATGTTTACAATATACAGCAGAGTATATATACAAGTTATGGATTAGAATACACTCCTATATTTACGTAACATAAATCTATCTACACAACAGAATTTGATAGATTCTGTTTAACACCAGTATTCTGTTTTAACTAGCTGGAACTTCATCCTTACCCAATACACCCCCGCAAGATGGCAGTCGATCTCGGACGCCAATCTTGTCTCGTTGCTTCAGAAAGGCCAGCTTCGACAGGGGCTTGGTTAACATATCAGCTAGCTGTTCTTTGGTGGAAACATATTGAACACGTAACATACCATCTTGAACTTGTTGACGAACAAAGTGATAGTCAAGAGCTAAATGTTTCATTCTAGAATGAAAAACAGGATTTTCAGCAACATACTTAGCTCCTAGATTATCACAGTAAATGACCGGTACATGTGAAAGCTGAACATGCATTTCAGATAGCAAATTTTTGATCCATATAATATCCGCAGATGTGTTTGCCACGGACCTGTACTCTGCCTCTGTAGAGGAGCGAGCTACAGAGGCTTGCTTCTTTGAACTCCATGCAATCGGGTTCTTCCCAAGGTATATGACATGGGCACCAGTAGACCGTCGATCATCAATGTTACCAGCCCAATCCGAGTCAGAAAATGCATGAAGAGTCATTGGAGAGGAAGAGTAAAGCTGTATCCCATAAGAACTTGTACCGTTCAAGTAACGCAGCAAGCGTTTTAAAGCAGCCCAGTGATTGATAGTTGGCTTGGAGCTATATTGAGCTAATCGATTTACTGCAAAAGCAATATCTGGACGCGTGAGCAGTAAATACTGAAGGCTACCAACAACCATTCTATATTGCGTTGGATTGTCATACGCTGAGGAGTCATTCTTTGCCAACGTTATTGACAATGTCATTGGGGAAGGTGCAGCTTTCGATTCATGCATACCCACCTTTTCCAATAGTTCTTGAATATAATTTTCTTGTGATAAGAAAATTCCAGTGGGACTTCGGGAAACCTCAACACCCAAAAAGAAATGCAGCTCACCCAGATCCTTAATCGAAAACCGTTTACCAAAGTCAATAATAAAACGATCAACAATGGCAGCATCATTCCCTGTTATAATTATGTCATCGACATAGATTAATATATAAAGAACAACCCCTGTAAGAGCATAAACAAACAGACATGTATCAACCTTGGACTGCTCGAAACCAAACTCACGCAAAGCAGTTACCAATTCAGTATACCAGGTTCGTGGAGCCTGTTTCAACCCATACAACGATTTTCGGAGATGACAAACAAAATGAGGATATTTGGCATCAACAAATCCATGTGGCTGTTCCATAAACACTTCTTCCGTCAATTTGCCATGAAGAAAGGCATTATTGACATCAACCTGTCGCAAGTTCCACCCATTAACAACAGCAAGTGATAAGAGAATACGGACAGTTGGATGTTTAGCCACTGGGGCAAATGTCTGATCATAATCCAAGCCTGGTCTTTGAGTAAAACCACGAGCGACCAAACGTGCTTTGTAACGCACGGGAACCCCTTTAGAATCACATTTTATCCGGAACAACCACTTACAGCTGACTATATTGGAGGCTTTGTCAGAAGGAACCAACGTCCAGGTGTGTTGTTTCATAAGTGCAGTATACTCTTCCTCCATGGCTCGTCGTCACTGAGGATCTTTCAAAGCTTGAGCAACATTCTTAGGAACAAAGAATTTTTTATTTTCTCGCACAACAGTATGAAGATTCAGTCTCTGAATTGGTTTTGTGATATTATTTTTCCCCCTGGTAATCATAGAATGACTTGGCTGAACCACAGGAACAGATACAGGTATAATACTCTGCTCAACATCAGGCGCAGGAATAGGGGTAGGAATGGAAACAGTAGGTGAAGGGAAGAAATCCATACCTGTACTGCATAACGCAGGAGATGGCAAATTGGTGGAGGTTTGATGGGACAACCGAGAAGCCGAAGAATGGAACCTTGAATCCTGCACAAAATTGGAAGAACGAGTAGCTGGCAAAATATAGTGAAGCGGTGACCAAACATCAATCGAATCAGAATTTGGACTAGAATTAGGAGACTTTTGGAACGTAGGATATGGAAACGTAAATTCAACAAAATCAACATGTCTAGATATGTAAAGCTTATTTGCAACAGGATCATAACACTGAAAAGCACTTCTATTGACAGAATAACCCAAAAAGACACATGGTGTTGAGCGTTTTTCTAATTTATTAGAAGTGTATGGCCGAATCCAGGGGTAACACAAGCAGCCAAAGACTTTTAATTTGGTGTAATTCGGCTCTTTGTTATGAAGTTTAAAAAATGGTGATTGATTGTGAAGAATCGGAGAAGGCATGCGATTTATCAAATAAACTGCAGTATGAAACGCAAAAGACCAGAATTCAAGAGGTAAATCAGCTTGATGGAGAAGAGTTAACCCAGTTTCGACAATATGCCGATGTCGACGCTCAGCAATAGCATTGTGCTCAGGTGTATAAGGCGGGGTCAGAAAATGGGAAACACCATGTGCTTGTAAGAAACTCGTAAGGTGAAGAAACTCACCTCCATTATCAGAATACAAAGATCCAATTTTCGTTTTAAAATGATTCTCAACCAAGGTTTTGAACACAGGAAAGATTGCAGACACTTCAGATTTACGTTTCAAAGTATATAGCCAGACATATTTAGTGTAGTGATCAACAAAGATAAGATAATAAGAAAAACCATCAATAGAAGTAACCGGTGCAGGTCCCCAAATATCGGAATAAATTAACTCCAAAGGAGCAGTACTAGACATTGACGAAATCGAAAAAGGATTTTTGTGCATTTTATTGCACTTACAGGAATTGCAGAAAAAATTATTATCAGACACAGACAAATTAAGGTGCCGTAGCATAAGACGCAAAATAGGAGTGGCCGGATGGCCAAACCGTTGATGCCATAAGGATGGTGAACGAGAAACAGTATGTAAAACTCAACTCGAAGAATTGCTGGAGACAGGCACTTGCTGCGGCCATTCATAGATTCCATTAACCGGTTTCCCTTCCACCAATCGCACCCCCGTGTTCAAATCCTTTACACAAAACATAAAAGGATTAAATGCAACCTCAACATTGTTAGCAGTACACAATTCATAAACAGAGATCAAATTTTTATCAAGAGCAGGAACACAAAGAATATTTTGTAACTGTAACGGTTTTGTTTTAGTCAAAAGCAAAGCAGAACCTTTATGAGAGATGGAATGAGCTGTACCATCACCAAGAACAACATCATCGGTTCCATCATATTCAGAATGAACAGCCATGTTTTGCACATCGTGAACCACATGCTGATTGGCCCCAGAATCCACTATCCATCGCGGATGAGCAGCAGAGTTGGTATTCACGCAATTGACTTGTGATTTAGCAACAGGTTTGGCCGGCGACGAAGATCCCTCAAACAGCCAGGGAAGCAATTTTTTCAGTTTGTAACATTGTTTGGTAGTGTGTCCAGGGCGATCACAAAATTGACAAGACACCTTGCCTTTAGAATTCGAAAAATTCCGATGACCAGACCCAGTTCCAGATCCACTGGGCTTGGAATTATGAAAAGCAGAACTTGGTCGGTTCTGCAGTGAATTTATAGTCGTTGGAGCCACAACTGTGGTAGCTGAGTGAGATAACTGACTTTCGAAGTCAGTAAGTTTAGCATATAACTCATCAAAAGAGACATCATTGTCCCTAGCCCTGAGTGCCGCCGCAACTTCTTTATAATCACTTGGTAAACCACGAAGAACATGAAGCAAGACTTCTCCCATAGAAACAGTCACACCTGCCAGTGCTAGCGTAGCAACGATAGTTTTAATACGCTGAAGATACTCAGTAGCAGTAGAACGACCCATCTTCGCATTGAACAAGGACTCTCTCAAGCTCATGATTCGAGCTTGAGACGGTTTGGCATACGTCTTCTCTAAAGTTCGCCACACAGCAAAAGATGTATTTTCACCAATAACAAATGAAATTAATTCAGGTGAGAGAGATGCAATAAGTGCACTGCGCAAGAGTTGATCTTGACGCAGCCAGAACGGGTCTGTGGCAAGAGTGGCTGGAATTTCAGTTTCAACAAATTTCATCAGATCATAGCCCACAAGCAATGAATACCACTGCGTATGCCAGGACTGATAATTAGTAGAGTTTAATTTGAGTGGTGCTTGAGCTGCAGAATTAATAGACACCAACTGGTTTTCTGCGTTTAGACTTAACGCAGTTGTGGGTATCACAGGAGTACCAGGAGATGTTGTTGATGGAGAAGGAGACTTTGAAGAGTCGTCACCCATTGCAACAAAGAAACTGAATTGATATAGAAAGAAAATTAGTAATCAGAAAAGCTTAGAGAGCGGAAGGCTCTGATACCATAATAAGAAAGGTTTCTATATATGTTAAATTGAATTAATGTTTACAATATACAGCAGAGTATATATACAAGTTATGGATTAGAATACACTCCTATATTTACGTAACATAAATCTATCTACACAACAGAATTTGATAGATTCTGTTTAACACCAGTATTCTGTTTTAACTAGCTGGAACTTCATCCTTACCCAATAAACATCACCATCTACCTATTTGGAACATAAGTAACAGTCTGGAAAAGAAGACCCTGAAGGCTCCAAAAATTCCTCTCCATCAAGTAAACAGTAAATACAATTAACCCAAAATGTATCAGGTTAGTGATTAACTTTCAAGAAAAAAAATTGTGACTTGTCCATATATAATTCTATATGGCTACTGTATGTATTGATTTACCATCATTTCTTGGATCTTTCTGTTTGTACTTAATTTTGAAGCAAGCATCTTTATGCAATAATTATTTTTAAACACAAAGCCACTTCTTTTCATTCAAATAGTAGCTAATAGTGTAAGATATCAGTCATTCATGCATGTTTGTTTTTTGTGTGCAAGGCAAAAGCATCTTTGTCTTTGCTACTCTAAATCAAGAAGGCTTGAAGGATTTTTTGCTACTCCTAATGAGGACGGGAACAGAGATTGTGAGGTTGGTGTTCATGATATTTGAACTATTAATAAATTCAAGACCTGTAACAAAATAAGATTAATCCTGAGTATTTACTACCCCTTCTTCTAAGACAACTTAAATTTTGAAAGTAGAATTTTTATTGAATTGAAATTCTTGACTCACAGAACATCAAACAATGTAAGAGTCTATTGTTACTTAAATAGACTCTTAAAACAACCACCTTCCCACTTCTTATGAAGATACAGGAACTAACTTTGCTAAGCATATCCCTATAATATCTCAACTACTTGACACGAAATACTGCACTACTAACAGAATAATATCATTATAAAAACGTGAATAAAAAATAAAACTTTGAAAAGAACTAAACTTGAATTATTTTCTAATAGTCCCCCCCTTAATTCAAGTAAGGGTTTGCACACCAATCATGGCACTTAGCTTCTTAAATTTTTCTTTTGGCGGCGCTTTTGTAAGCATGTCAGCTAGTTGGTCTTTAAGGTTGCAATATTGCAGCTCTATCTCTCCTTTAGCAACTAGTTTTCTAATAAAGTAGTAACGTGTCTCAATATGCTTTGACCTCCCTTGTTGCACAGGATTTCTTGACATTGCAATTTTGGAGTTATTGTCACAGTATATCATTGTTGGCATATCTTATTTTTGCTTTAAATCAGCTAGTGTTCTCATCAACCAAGTTACTTGACACGTAGGAGATATTAAAGCTATATACTCAGCTTCAGTACTTGAAAGTGCAGTGCTTTGTTGCTTCTTTGACATCTATGAAATAGCTCCAGAACCAAAACAAATGATAAAACCTGATGTGCTTTTTTTGTCATCTACACAAGCAGCTCAATTACTATCAGTTAAGGCAGAAAATTCATTGCTTTTTCCCTTATCATACCTAATGCCATGCTTGATTGTTCCTTGTATATATCTCAGCACTCTCTTTGCTGCTCCAAGATGATGCTTTCTTGGACTATGTATGAACCTTGATAAGAGATTGACAACAACATGATATCGGTCTTGTATGAGTGAGATACATCATTCCTCCCACTATGCTTTTAAAATCCTTCTCATTTGCCTTTTCAATTCCATCATGCAATAAGAACTTGTCATTTGTGTTAAGTGGAGTGTTGACAGCATTGCAATTGGCCATCCCTAACCTCTTCAAGAGATCGGTAGCATTTTTTTTTTTTTTGGCAAATAAAAATCCCATTTCCATCTTGCACAACTTCAATCCCCAAAAAATAATGTAACAAACCCAAATCAGCCATCTCAAAGCTTTCCATCATCGATTCCTTAAACTCTTTTTTCATTTTAATTGAGTTCTCCGTATATATCATATCATCAACACACAAACAAACCACTAAGAACTCATCCCCACAAGTTTTAACATACAAAGTAGGCTCACTTGCACTCTTTTCAAAAAAAATTATGTGAAAAAATACCATCAATTTTACTATACCAAGCTCTTGGAGCTTGTTTGAGTCCGTAGAGTGCTTTATGCAACTTATAAACTTTATGCTCCATTCCCTTTTTTCCCAAAGCCTTTAGGTTGTTTTACATACACATCTTCAAGCAATTCTCCATTAAGAAAGGTTGATTTAATGTCAAGTTGGTACACTGGCCAACTAAAATGAGCTGCAAGTGCTAAAATCATTCTCACCGTATCAAATCTTGCGACCGGAGCATAAGTTTCAGAGAAATCAGTACCTGGAATTTGGGCATATCCTTTTACCACCAAACGTGCTTTGTTCCTTTGCAAGGACCCATCGGGATTGAATTTTGACTTCTATATCCACTTTAAGCCAATTGCTTGTTTACCAGGAGGCAAATCCACCAAACTCCATGTATTTCTTTTCAATGGCAGCAATCTCTTATTCTATGGCTTTCACCCATTCTTCTTTTCTATTTGCATCTTCAAAACAAGTGGGTTCTATTGCAAAACAAGCGAATGCACATGAAGTGTAGACATTAGACAAATTTCGTACCTTCCTTGGTGGTGAATTTGTGGTAGAGTCTATTGTAAGATAATTAGGCACAAAAGAGATGGTTGTTCCTAAGTTAGATTCAAATTCCACAAGTGTGGAAGGTCGGGCTCCTCTATTATCTTCCAAATTCCAACCTTCTTCTTCATTAAAAATGACATCATGGCTAATAATGATTTTTTTAGTGATAGGATTGAACAACCTGTAACCTTTTGATAGGTGTCATTTTTAAAGTATTTTTAGTATAGTTTTTATTTAGAATTTTAGTAAATTTTATCACTTTAATTAATTTTTACTTCGTTTTAATTATAATTTTGTTCAAAGCTTCCTTGAATCATAATCCACTTGATCTTAAAGAAATTTGCAGGGTTTTCGCACAGAAAAGAGCATTATAAAGCAAAACACTCAGGCTCTAGCATGCCCAGCCCGTGCACCTTAGCACGCCCGTGCTAAACTTAAGAGAAATCAAGTGGAGACTCAGACTTTAGCACGGCTAGCCCGTGCTATCTGGCACGCCCGTCCCTAAAAGGACCTTAGAGCGTGCTTACCTAGCACGCCCGTGATGCAATTTATCTTGGAAAGTCAGAGCCTAGCACGCCCTGCCCGTGCTATGGCGCACGCCCGTGCCACAAGTACTCCTCTGAGCGTGCTACAGAACACGGCCCGTGCTGAATCATTCATAGACTCAAACTCTAGCACGCCCAAGCCATTCTATCTCGCACGCCCGTGCTACGAAGGCAAAGCTGTCTTGAATAAAAATGCAAGCTAGTCTTTTTAACTCATATGGGCCCACCTCAGATATTTTCCTAAACGTGCAAAACAAGATCTAAGCCTATTTAGGAAGAGAGAATAGTCCTAACTAAGAAGAAATCCAAAGCCTAAACAGTTTATGATCTCCAAAGAAGATTTCGTACTTAATAAGGATTCTATTTCCTAAACAGAGTTAGATTTTCTCCCAGGAGGTCTATATAAAGAGAGGAACCATTCATTGTAGAGGCATCTCGAGTTCTAGTATTTTTCTACATAGTTCTCTCTCTCTCTCAAAGATTTCAAGCATCCAAGATTTGTGCCAAGATTCAAGGAAGCCATCCACATATCTGTTGTCTAGTTTTTATTTCTAAACTCTTAATCTTGTTTTTCTTTTCATTATTCATTATTGATTATGAAGTTTTATTCAAGTATTATTGAGTTTTATTTAATTGCTATGTCGAACTAAAACTCTCATACTAGGGATTTGATGTAGCTTAATTCGATTCCAATTTATAATATTAGATTTGCTTTCCTTGTTCATGATATAATTTTAATACTTCCAGGCAGAGTTTCTCCTCTGGATTGATTTATTTTATTAATCACTATCGGGAGAAGGGTTTTTGATATGAAAAAGGAAATAAATTACTTGAGAATAATAATTTGATGCGAAAGCTATATGGTTTGACTCATGGGGGCTTTTCATAAGTTAATGACCTTAGGTTATGAATTCACAAAACAAACCATAAAACTTAATGATTTAATTCATGTTTGATTGCGCTATTGGAAGATAAGTAACTAGACCGGATTAGAATAGCTAACAATACATCGGGAGAGCTTGTTAGTGATTTTAGGGTTGTTTCCCCTGCTTGAACAATTAAAATTGATTAACAAACTAATAAAATAAATTGGATAGAATTAAGTGAAATCAAAATCCCTAGTAGTTTTAAATCCTTGATTTCTTTTCTTCAAATACTGTTGCTTGATTTTTTTTGTTCTCTTTTATTTATTTTAATTTCTTAAAATAATTCCCCTTATTGCCATTTAAATAATAATAGGTTAACATAATTTTGGGTACTTGATATACAATCCCTGTGGATACGATACTCTTTCACTCTATATTACTTGTTGCAATTTCGTACACTTGCGAAAATCACTGTCACCTTTTGTCTCCTCACTATATCCAAAAAAGATGAACTTGCTGCTCTTTTCATCTAACTTCTTTTGCAATTCTAATGGAACCAGGCATATGCAATAGAACCAAAAATCCTTAAGTGACTTACATTTGGTTTCTTTCATTTTCATGCTTTATATGGAGTCTTTTCTTTGACAGCTTTTGTTGGAAAGCGATTAAACACATACATAACTATTGCTACAGCTTCAGCCCAAAAAATTGTAGGTAGGTCCTTGTCTTTTAACAGACTCTTGGCAGCCTCAATAACAGTTTTGTTCTTCTACTCCACGACGCCATTTGGTTGTGGTGTATAACTTGTCGTAAGTTGTCTTTATATGCCATTATTTTTGCAAAATAAGTTGAACTCTTGGGATGTGAACTCACCTCCATGGTCAGAACGTCATGTTTTAACTAAATGATCAGATTGCTTCTCTACAAGTGCCTTAAATTGCTTGAAAACTTCAAATGCCTCAGATTTCTCCTTCAAAAAATACACCCAAGTCATCTTTAAAAAATCATCAATAAAAAGGAGAACATATTTACTCTCATTTAAAGGAGTTTGCATAGGCCCATAGATGTCTATATGTACTAGCAATAAAGGATTGGTGGCTCTCCAAGCAATGCCTTCAGGAAACTTGTTTCGGTGTTGCTTCCCCGAAATACATGCTTCACAAGTTCCCTTGTTTAGTTACACCATTGGAAAACCTAACATCATGTTCTTTTTATGCAACAATTGCAACCCAGATAAATTGAAATGGTCATACCTTATATGCCAGAGCATAGAATCTTCAGTTGAAACTTAAAAAGCATTCAAGTTAATTTGTGAAAAATGATACGAAACATCTTGTTTGCTATCATCTTTAATGTATAAATCAAAGTCATGCTTCTCTTCTCAAAAATCACGCATTCATTATTGTCAAACACAGCATAGTATCCCTTTTTAAGCAACTGACCCAAACTTAAGAAATTTTGAGCCAATCCAGGAACATACATAACATCACGAATATGTTTCCTACCAAATTTAGAATTGACAGAAATAACACCTAAGTCGTACACCTGCACTTTGTCATTATTTCCCATTGTAACTTGTGTCTTAATCATCTCATCAAGTTTCACAAAATATTCTTTTTTTCCAATCATGTGATTGCTGCACCCACTATCTAAATACCATGCATCTTCACATACACCAACATCAGCAGACAAGCATACAATAAATAAATTATCATCAAGTGCTTCTAGTTCTTCAACATAATTTACTTGCCCTTTTGATCCACAATCCCTAGCAATGTGACCATAATTTTTGCATTTGTAACATTAAATGGCAGATTTATTTTGATCAAATTTGTTCTTGCACTAACAATCTTTATCTACATGATTTGTTCAACTGCAAAGAGAACAAGCTGAAGAGTTTCATTATTACCTCCATTAAAATCTCTTCCATTACCTCTTCCAAGACTTGAAATTCCATGGCCTCGACCAGACGCAACCACTATCGCAACCCCTTGCTCTATTATTTTCACCTCTTCCTGAGCTTTCTAAATTCCTCGTCAAATCAACTCTTAATTGAAAGGCATGCTCTAAGGAAGTTTTAGTTCCTCTATTTATGCGCTGGCTGTACGATCGAAGTGAGTTAATGAGTTCAGCTTGTGAATAATTTGACAATTCCTTTGACTCTTCAATGGCAGCAACGACGTGATCAAATTTAGACGGAAGGGATCTGAGTACTTTCTCCCCAAACTTTTGTTCAGTTAATTCTTCTCCAAGAGAATGAATTTGGTTGACAATTGAAGAGACTCTTGCAAAGAGATCTTGAATTATTTCAGATGGCTACATTTGTAAATTCTCAAATTCTCGCGTAGAGACTGCAGCTTTACTGTGACAACTTTACTTGAGCCTTAATATTCATCATACAACAGGTCCCATGCTTCTTTCGAGGTAGTTATACCCATAACTTACAGAAATATCACTTCATCTAAACCTTACTGAATCATGAACAAGGCTTTTGCATCCTTCTTCTGCTTCTCTTTTAACTCATTTTGTTGTGCTGCTGTCGGTCGAGTTGCTCGCTTTAGGTCTGTGAGTTCTGAAATACCTCTCTCAACTAACTCCCACAAATCTTGTGATCTGAAAAAAGTTTTCATTTTCACGGATCAAAATTGATAATTGGTACAATTGAACACTAGAATATTTGGGGCTGATGTGGAATTATTGTTGCTGGCAACCATATTCACTCGCACTCTCTATTTAAACCAACCAGGGCTCTGATACCACTTGTTGGCAGAGATAACAAAGACAATTTAAATTTTGAAAGTAGAATTCTCATTGAACTGAAATCTTGACTCACAATACATCAAACAATGTAAGCTACTATTACTTAAATAGACTCTTAAAACAACCACGTTCCCACTTTTGATACATATATAGGAACTAACTTTGCTAAGCACATCCCTATAATATCTCAACTACTTGACATGAAATACTACACTACTAACAGAATAATAACATTATAAAAACATGAATAAAAAAAATAAGACTTTGAAAAGAACTAGACTTGAATTATTTTCTAACACATATATTATTAGAAGTATGGAAAGCAGGAGAGTATAACCATTATATTTCCAACATTGCATAAAGAGAATTTGTTGGCAAAGAGGCTAAGTTTGTTATTGTAGAGCTTACGAAACTGTCAAGACGTGTAAGGTGTAAGCTATTTGATACATTTATGTTTTTTTTCTTTTTTTTCTTTTTTTTTTTTTTTTTGGAAATTCATGTAGTTGTGTGTAAAGAGGATATCTCACATAAGCTAATTTTTTTAGACTACTAAATCATTTAAAAGCACAAAGAAGAGTCTAGATGGTTCTGGCTAATGTCTCATAAAGAACATGGTGAAGCGTGATACTAATACATATAATATATTGCTTTTTCGATGGTGTAGAGTTAAGAACCCAACTACTGGAATGAAGGTTTTAGAGGAAATGATCCAACTGGGTCATACACCTGATAATTTTACATACATTGTTGCCATTAATACATATTATAGAATAGGGATGGTGACAGAGGCAGCTAATCATGATCATAACACTTGCCCAGAACAATAAAATGGATGAGTGCTTTAAGCTTGTGGAGGATATGATAAATAATAGTTGCCTCCTAAATGTTTTTACCTATGAAGAATTTATAGAAGGAATGTGTTAGGCTGGAAAGATTGATGAAGCTTATAGATTTTTGCAAGAGATGGGAAACAGAGATTATCCTCCTGATATAGTTACTTACAATTGCTTCCTAAAGTTTCTTTGTGAAAATAAGATGAGTGATGAAGCATTGAGGTTTTCTTAAGCCCTTTTTTTTTACTGTGATCTATAATTTTTGCATCAGTATTTGGCTGAGGTTTCTTTTATGTTTGTTATCTATGCTAATGTTGTTGATTTTTTTTTTTTTTTTTTTTTTTGCTGTTTATACATTATAGGTAATCAAACTGGAAAATTATGTATTTCATATATTATTGCAAAGGTGACATTTTGTTCTTGTGATTCACTGCGTGTGTGTATATCTATATACTCTTTAATCTTGTTGATAGTATTCATCCTATCTTAGAGGTTTTTAAGGTTTGATGGAGAAATTCATAGTTTCCTAATACTTTATTTTACCATAACATAAATATTTATTGAATCAAGATATATAAATAATAAGATAAATAAGAAATCAATTATGAATAATTTCAAATTTTAAAAACAAATTTAAAGAGGAAAAAATTACCGGTTTCCATCGCTTTGCATCCCACATTCTTGCTTGTTTATAATATATGATTCTGCGCATCCTTGCCCAATAAGCTCCATCTAATTACCTTTCAAAATGATTGTGTCTCAATTCAATGGGAAACAAATGGGAATAGAAAACAGCACGATGAAGAACATAAGTATAATTAAAAAATTGAGGGTAATTTTGATCTTCACCATGAAATGAACTTGTCATATGGTGAAAAAATAAAACAATTGCAATGTCAGAGAAAGGGGAAAGAAAATTGAAGGGAAAATAATTCTTGAAATCGAAAAAATCACATAACGCATATTCGATAAATTTTCAAGAAAATCAAACCTTGTTATTCAAATTGAATAACTTTTTGATTGCAGAAACTGTAATCTATCACCATAATTTCTAGACTCTTCAAATCCAAAACCGATCATAGTGATGGGATATGAAACGGAAGGGTTGCTGAAGGTGTTTTTGCTTCACATGGAGGAATCAGTTCGTGGGCTTCGAAATTGCAAAGCTAAAAGTATGATCTAAGCCTTTTTTTTTTTTTTTTTTTTTGCCACATCGGCGTTTTAATTAATTTAAAATAATAAGAGGATGCCTCTTTTTTTTTGCCACATTAGCGTTTAAAAATAATAAGAAGATGCCACGTCAGATTTAAGGACTCTATTTTTATATATTTATATATATATAGATATAGATTATATAAAAAAAAAGATTATTATTTTAATTTTAAAATAAACTTCAAATGAAAAAAATATATATAAAAACATCTATAAAAAAATATTGTTTCACACGTTTTATATATATATCACTTTTAAAATTTTTAAATTTTTTCTTATTTATATCTATTTATCTATGTATAAGTTTTTCAATTTTTATATTTATAAAGGTAACACTTTAATTTTTCTTCTTTTTCCATAAATATTGGTTGTCATCGTATCATATAGTATTAGAAAATTTTCAATTCTTGTAAAACAGGTTAGATGATTTTCTTCTATAATATTATAGGATTCTGAGATATCAATATATTTTTGTATCTCAACATAAATTAATCAGAGCAAAATATTCTAAAACAAAAATCAAAAAATGGATAAAATGTGGTCCTTATAATTTTCAATTAATCGGAGTTCATGGAAATCTAAACCGGTATCAAATTCAAAATCAAAATGATCTTTTTTTCACGAATCGAAATTTGTTCACGTGGAGATTTAGGTATATTTGAGTTCCTTTTTTTATTATTTATTTTAGAGTTTATTTCTTTTGTTTGATTTTCATGAACTCAAATTAACGTCCAATAACCTATAATAATGTTATTTAGTTTTTTTTTAAAGAAATCGTTGGTAATTAAAGTCTGACTTTATTATTTTCAAAAATTAAAGTCTAATTGTAATAACCATTACCTTGGGCCGGACCGGCACTAGGACTTAGGTAGATTAACGCCAGTAATAAGCCAAAAACATACCAAATAGATATTCTATCAATAAAAATGGCATCAAGCCCAATATCATCATATTTAATATCAACTCGATTTCCACAGTTTTCTGGGCCCATATCAATATATTACATATTAGAAACTTTAATAAATAATACATCAATAATTTCTAAATTTATTATACATAAGTATCATAATTGCGGAATAATCTAAGAATTTAAAATTTCACTTCAATACACTAAATAAAATTAATCAAGGTTTCGTTTTCTAACATTTCCTCTAGATGTCGGGTGGCAAAGATTCACAAGATATTGAAAGACTTGTAACCTGAAAAAAACATTAAGGCAGGGATGAGCGCTTAAATTCAGTGAGTAGGTTAGTTAACTTTCTCACCCTATACAATCACACAAATGTGTAAATAAATCAATCTAGTCATCCGACTAGTTATATGATCATGCAGTCGATCACACAAATGACTAATAACAACAATCACAAATATTAACACCCTCACATATTCACATCATGTGAAAATTGGTCAGTGGCGTCACCAAAACCCCCGACGACCGAGGCCCTCTCATCACATGTGCACTAGGGAGCCGATCCCCATACATGGTCGACCGGTCTCAACCTCACTTGACCAGTCTCTCATTTTTTTATACTCTCTTTTCTTTTCCATACCAGCAGGCGGCTATCTTGTGGTTTTTCATATCATATTTCATCAGATGCACATGAAAGCGCCGATCTCCCCATACATGGCCGACTGTATCAAAGATCGCCCTCATAAACCCAACGATGACCCACTTCATCCCAACTCCACACAAGCAAAGTAAACATGAAGCACATCACAACTAATCAAATCATTTTCAATAGCAACAAATAATGCAACACAAAATACAATTTACTAAGTAATGCATGTCTAGCATTTAGCCGTGTAAGGTGAATGATGCGAATTATCTAACACTACTCATATTTTCAAAGTTTGGTTAGAAGCTATGTTCCTTTCCCAATACTCTACTATTTGGAATTTGGTTCCTCAGGATCCACAAGGATATCTAAAGAAAGAAAGACAAAAAAAAAAAGACAAAATAAGTTTAATATTCATGAATTCGAAGTGTCCTTTCTAAATTCTAATTTTTAACAATATTGTATCTATTTTTCACCAATCGTTTGATTTGGATATTCTAGACCGACATAACTCCCTTATCTCGGTTTCCTAATCTTACTTTTGTTATTCTAATCTATATATATTATACATGCTAATCTAAAACTCATTATAATTCTTTAACTAAACAATCTTCCATAAACATTAATTATTGAAAATTAAAATAAGTTAATTTCATTATTTAAGATTTGTCCTATCGAAAATTCGGCAACATCTCCCCTAAATTAGATATGTCTACCTATTTCAAACAATATCAAACATTCAACTTACACATCCCATCCATAGGGCAATTCAATCTCACTCATAAACCCATCCTCCATCATCAACTCATTATCAATTCATTTCATAAATACTTATCCAACAATATAACATCAATTACACATATTTCTAAAATATGATTCAATCTTGATTTACCCTTTAATAGTTATGCATACAAGTACATCATAACTCCATAATTTTCTTTAGCTAATAGGTATTATTAACTTCATTTAGTAAACCAACTAATCCAAGTTATCTGACATATGTAAATTCTAAACCATCCAACTGAATTCAAATCATTTGAATAAATCTAAGCAGAATTATATTGTTTCTAGTTATAGGAATTATTTTGAGATTATTTAGTATCCATATAATAACATTTCTGTGAATTTTCAGCTTAGAAGCCATTTACAAATTTTGCATCAACTCGCTGTTTAACTACGAAACAAGTCATTTTGTGATTATAGTCGCATGTTTGGAACCTATCTAACAATTTTCTTATTCTGTCCTTTAGGTGTTTTTCCGGGCACAAGAAATCATCGCCATCGCTGTCACTGCCATTCAAGGCGGCCAGAGATGGCAACTTTGCAAAACACCCATCAAAATATGACAATTCTCAAGTAGGACATCGATTTTAAGATTAGTTTCTACAAACTTGAATATTAACCATCAAATCCCCAAATTCAACTAGCTTTAAAACCTAAACTAAATTTCTCTAAATTCTTTGATTATCAAAAGAAATCAAGCAAAAGAAAGGTTCATAGAGGTAATACAAGCAATAATCGGCCTACCTTTTTTATAATGGTCGCCGGAAAACTGTTCATCATTAATCGGAGTTCGATTGCCAGCCTTTCTCTTTCTTTGTCGTGCCAAGGACGAGAGAGGAGTGAGAAAGATACAGCTATGGCGCGGAGGAGAGGTCATAATCGATGAGCGGACGGCCTTAGGCATCAGTTTGGCCGTTGATTGGTGGTGAGGGGCAGTGGTTAGCTGAGTTCCAGAGGGGAGAAAGGTGCCCGATCGTGAGAGAGAAGGAGGGAATGGGGAGGCGGGTTTTTTCGATTTGGCCCGATCTACCTTCCAATAAAATCGATTTTCGGTTTGATTAATAGAAACTTCTAGTTTCTTATGACTTGCAGCTGATTTGGCTTATTTTCTCCTAATTTTATTTGGTAAACTTTGGTTTTCAAGCGGTTTGATTTATTTTTATTGGTTTAGTTAGGTTATAGAACATTCCTTCAATTTACTAAACAACAAAAGTATAATAATATAATATAATAATGGTATTTGGATTTAGGATGATCTATTTAAATAGTGTTCATATATAATTTAATTAATTTTTTAAAACTGATTTAATATTTGATGTTCAATATTTATTCTTGAAAAAAAAAAAAAATTTAGAAGGTTCACGGCTAAGGAATCCAATAATATGTTTAACATCTGAACTTGGATTTAGAATATAACTATCGGCCCATATAGCCCATAAAATCAAAAATTTTTGATTTTTGATTAATTAAATTCTCAAAATTTTTGAAAATAAAATTACGTGATGTTTTACTAATCTTATAATTAATAATAACTTTTTCATTTTATCGTCTATAATTATTTTATTAAATATACTTAGTTTTTAATGTTGTCATATCGTATTAAAATTAGTTTAAGAAAATATTAATCGTTTATAATATGAATATTATTTAAATATAGATAATTTTTAATTTAAAGTTGTTATGTATAAAATTATGTCTTAACATTATATAAATATACAGAGAATATAAAAGAAAAATTATAATCATACGTAATAATATATAAGAACAAATTAATGAGTATAAACATTAAATAATACTGAATAACAATAACGTGCAACGTACGACACATAAAATATTAATATAACTAAAAGGTTTTTCAAAAGGATAAGTGAACATATTTTTTCTAATTAAATATATAACTAAAAGAATATATTAGGAACTCCAAATTAAACTAAGACTAATATAGAAAATTTCATTATTCTTCCTTATTTTCACATTTATATATAGTATAAAAATATATATCGTTTATAAATTACAAATTACTAAAGTAACTCGGCCGTAAAGTGTGGGGCCTTCGTGTAGTTTAATTTCACGATAGATTATTTTATTTGATTTTTTTTTTTTAACATAAGATTTGACTAATCCAAGCTGCATTAGTTTGAACCGAATTGACATATGGCTATAGACCCATTCAGGCATTGGGCCCGGGTTTAAACATGAGGTTATTGATAATATAGAATGAAATTGGGTTTGTAGTCAATAGTGGGTAAGGTTGAACCATACGTTACAGAAGAAGATGAGGATTGAGATGGCCCACTCCTGAACTCGCCTATCCTTTCTATTTTGTCTACTTTTATTGCGTGCCCGATTTGTTAAAATTTTCTGCCGGTTAATTATTATTATTATTATTTTTTGAATATTGAATATGGAATTTGAATTTATATTTATTGTCATATCAAATATGAATTTATTATTAATAATAATTAGAATTCTATTATAACAAAAATTAAATCCAAAGACTATATAATTGAATTTTAAATGTATAGGTATTAATAAATGTATTTAAATATAATTAAGGATTAAATAATAATATATTATTATTATATTTTCTGTCCCATAAATTTTTTTACCATGATTTCACTTGCATACATATTAAAAAATTTAGTTAATGTAATTAAAGTATAATTTTTGTTTCCTTGTAAAAATTTTATTTTATTTCTTCCTAATATTCATTAAAATTAAATATTTGAAATTATTAAAAAAAGTTCATATTTTAATTAAGAAAGAAACATATTAAATGAAGATAAAGGAGTAATATCAAATATTGTTCACTTTTTCCTTTAAAAAAAAATTGTTCACTTTTAAAAAAATTAAAAAAATATTATTGGACGAGGATTATTAAGTTAATGGATTAATTGATGTGGTATATAAAGTAAGGACACCTCGCATAAAAATGGACAGACGGACGCACACACGCTACGAGAGCGAGAGAGAGAGAGAGAGAGAGTGAGAGATAGGGTTTGAATCTAATCCTCAAACAAAGTCTCTTCTTCGTTTACTTGGCATCTTCAGGTTTGGGTGTTCTCTGCGCCTTTAATTGGCTACTTTGTCCGATCATTATCTTTTTTTTTGAATTACTAATTACCAAATTCTCTTGCGTTTCTCTCGATTCAGCTTTTAGCTCTAATGGCGTCCAATTCGAACAAGGATGTTCCCTCTGGTAAGCTTTTTGTTGCACTGTTTCGTTTTGTTTTCTTTTTCTCAAGTCTTTTCTGAGATCTATTCTTTTTCTCAGTTTTTGATGAGTTTCGAATTTGTGGGTAATTTTCACCACCTTCAAGGTTTCAATAATGTCTGCAGGAATTCTTTTTATAGGGTTATGATCAAATCCTGTAGTTATTTCTGTACATAATTGCAAGAAGATTTTTTCTGAAGTTTTTTCCAAAAATAGTCTGCAGCTGAGGCTTAATTCCAGCACTTCAATCTGAAAATTAATTTCCATTGGAGTTAAACATAAAACATGATAAAGTGTGATAAATAGAAAATTTATTCTTTTTATGCATTTGGAGCTTACAAAGAACAATCTAGTAGTTGTCTATTATTGATTATTTCGGATATCTGTTGCTTATGATAATTGAGATTCTCATCGGTCCTATACTGTGATTTTATTTGGAATTTTTGGCATTCTTTATTAATTGTTTTGGTGTATCTTTTTACTTATTCCTAGATGAGAAAACGGGTTCAACAGAAAGTAAAAACCCAAAATCAGAGACCTCACCTGCGGAGTCTCAAGCAGGACAAGGAAGATCTCCTCCTCCTGCAGGGGCTGGATTTGCCACGCCCAATCCTTTTGATTTCTCAGCCATGAGTGGACTGCTTAATGTATGTAATTCATTTTCTTATTATGTGTTTTGAACTGTCTTCTGCATTCAAAAACAATATCATTTGTGGCCTTTTGATTTCATTATGTTTTTCTAGCCTAGATGTTTCTCTTGATGCGTTTTAAAATTTTTAGTGATGCATGTTTAATTACAATACAGAATATGTGTTTTGCTAAGAGAAACTGTGTGGGAATGATTTCTGGTGATAATCCACTTCCTATCAACCTAAAATCCTTGCTTCACCCTCAAGTGGCAGGAGTGAACTTTGACATAGGGAAGACTTGAGGGATCTACTTATGGTAAAAGAAGAAAATGTTCATCAAAACAAGCCTTTTCTCTATGAAAAGGTAGGCTGTATGTGGCACTGATAGTAGATCGAGGATTAAGAAAATCAACATTAATGAGAGTTCAGATTCTAGAATTTATTGTTGATGCAGCAACAAGTATAGATTATAGGATTTTTTCCTTGCGTAAAAATGAATCTTGGGTGTGCCTCATACGATAAAGGGTGGTTGATGTTACCAAGACCCGTGCCTCCTACAAAGTGCAAGGGATGCCTTTGCTATTTTTTTTTTCTTTTATAACTTTATAGAAAAAGGGGGAAAAACCAACAACAAGTATGCCAATTGATTGGCAAATCATGCCCTCTGTTCTATTTCAGATCTTAGTACATTACAATTTATGTTTGTCATTCATCTTCCCATAGACAGCTAATTGGTGGTGCTACTTGTCTCAGTACTTTTTCGACCAACTTATTTTGTATTGCTTGATGTGGCGCTACAGTATTGGTGCATGTTAATTAAACATGGAAACAATTTTATTATTATTATTTTTTTTCAAATTGACTGTGATAATGAAACATTGCCACATCATATGGGAAAATGGGTTGGGGAAAAAGCATTTTCCACCAGCTAATTGTTTTTGAGAAAATCATGTTTCCCAAATCTTAGATTGATTATCTTATACAGAAATAATTCGATATTGTCGTAGTTGACCGATGAGCGGGAAAAATCATGTCCTAAATCTTGGATTGATTATGATATAAGTACAATGTATTGAGTACTCACCTAAATTCATGTGTAATTGGTTTAATGGTAAATCAGTAAGGGAATTCACAATTTCTTCTCTTATATTTCCTGTGTTCCTAGTTTGACTAAATTTCTTACCATCCTTCCATGGCTAGTCAAGAAAATTTGGAAGGGCATCCTTCAATTTCAATTGCTTCCCAATTCAATTCTTTGCTCTATTTGTTTCATATATTATTCCAGTTTAGTGGAATATAGGATTATGGTTTAAGACTTCTTAAACCTTGTACTTTTGTGTGGAATAATTTTGATTGTTTCATGTTTTTATTATTATTTTCTATGTTATTACTACGAATATTAGTTTAGTTCATAGTGCTATGGGAATTGAAACAAATAATTGAAACGCTAGAGGTGGTTTGCCCATTGTTAAAAGCATGTGGTGATAGTGCTATTCCACAAATTCCCCCCACTCAGTTTACATATATTATACTATTTATATATTTCTTCGATGTTTTTTATTTTATTCAAATTTTTTGACAATAAAATGAAGTGCTAGAAGTTGTGAGAATAAGATACTAGAATCTAGTTTAAAGCTAGAATTAAGAATGACGATTGAAAAAGGTCTTCCATTTTAATGTTTATTCCCAAGATTTTTCAAAACCTATTAATCTTTTATGTCTTGAATTTTATGCTTAGGAAAATAATTACTCATAGATTTTGGTTGATCTACAAGACCTAGTCTCTTGTTCCTATTGCATTTTGAAGATTGGAAGGGGGGAGTTCACAATGAATTTTATTTATTCTGTGTCTGATTTTAGTTCACTGATAGATACTTAACAATCATTCATGTCTCTTTGAATGGATTTCATATGCATGTGCTTCTGTTTTAGGTTTCTGTTTTTTCTTATATGATTAATTATTTACATGTAGGATCCAAGCATCAAGGACTTGGCTGAACAAATAGCAAAAGATCCTGCATTTAACCAAATGGCAGAACAACTCCACAAAACACTTCAGGGTGTGGGAGCTGATGAGGGGATCCCTCAATTTGATTCGCAGCAATACTATTCCACCATGCAACAAGTTATGCAGAATCCTCAATTTATGACTATGGCTGAGCGTCTTGGCAATGCTTTGATGCAGGTATATTTGAATTTTGTTTTCATTTAATTGTTTTCTTTGGGTGTATGCATAGTAAATCTATATTTAGTGTGCGAATGCATATTCGCAAGTCTATGTCTAAGCCCCTCAATTATTCAAGCTTTTGTTTGTTGAACCTTAGGCCTTCAATTCTGTTTTTGCAAGTCCACAAACTTTCCAGTTTACTGAAATTGAAAACTTTATTAACATGAATAATTTGATGGCAATTGTTTAATAAACATAATGAAATTGCATAGCTTTTTAAGTCATGGAAACTATTGAAGTTAGACAAGAGAGAGGGAGAGAGAAAAAAGAAAGAAAGAAAAAGACAACTGTTGTGCTCCTGACCTTTTTGCGTTTTATTTATTAAACTGTACATTGCTCTGAAAAGTGGACAATTTGTTAAATCTTTAAAGTGCTGATGAAATTCTCATTAATTTCTCAAAAATTTTTTTTTCCTGTCAATGGATAGTCTATAATGCCTTCCTACAGCATACAATTGAAGAATAGGAGGCTTGTTAATTTTTCCTTTTTGGGTGAAAATCGGATGGGCTTCATTAACATTGCCCTGGCCCAAACTCAACCAATTTTGAAGTATTATAATTCTTTTCATTGGGCTTATGCATTATTAAAAAGTCCATATGCTAGATTGAGATTTTAACTTTCTTACTTTAGGATCCATCAATGTCCCAAATGTTTGAGAGTTTGGCAAATCCATCACAAAAAGATCAAATTGAGGAACGAATGGCAAGAATCAAAGAAGATCCTTCTTTAAAGCCTATTTTGGAAGAGATAGAGAATGGTGGTCCGGCAGCCATGATGAGGTTTGGAATGAAGGAGTTTGACATTTACTATGACATTTTAACTTTCTTATAGGGTTTGTTTGGCATTGCTACTGAGAAAAATATTATGTCAAATATGTATATTAGGGGTTGCTAACATATGTTTTTAAGGAGAATTTCACGTGTCCTGATCATAAAAGTTTCAAAGGTTTTTCCAATATCATCTAATTTTTCCTTGAGTAAATAGTTTCAACCTCAATGCCAATTAGATTCATAAATTCTGCCATAAATGGATAAATTGCACCATTAGATATTTTGAAGTTTGGGCTTTGATTTTAGGTTGATCATCAATAATTAGTGTTAAAAATTAAAAATACAAAGCTTTTTGCTTTGATTTGTAACTATTTTACTTTAGTTGTATACATGGTCTTTCACTGTGGTTTCAAATTTCAATTCTAGAAATAATTTAAAGGATGCTGTGCCATAATTTGCAAATTGATGGCGTGGCATATATTTTATTCAAAAAAACATTGAGTTAAATATACTATAGATACATAAGACATATTTTTATCTTATTCTATTGTTAATTCTTGAAATATATAAGCAATTTGAAAGTTTTAGCTTGTATTATCTTTATTATAGTTGATGCTAATATCATAGATTGTTTATTTAGTTGATGGGATTAAAAGAATTGGTCACAATTGTCAATTTGAGAAAAATTTAGATTTTTTGGTCATTGATCTTAATAATAATTTTTTCCAACTCTATTCGCAAGCTGTTAATTGTGAACATCATGGTTGTTAGAATTGAGTATATCCTGGTTCAGTGCCTTGATTCAGAAGATCAGTGCTAATTGCACATCCTTTTAGGACTATTTAAGGGTCATTGATGACTTGCTTGTTAATATTACGGTATAATTGCTGCTAACACTCTAAAATTAAGTGTCATTAGAAATTGAACACTATACTTCAAATGCTGCAGTAGAATCTATGGCTGTTAATATCGTCATTGAATTTAAATTTCTAAAGTTATCATTATATGTTTCTTCTTGAGATCTCCACAATAAGGGTTTTAAATGAAACTCTTGTTGAGTAGAGATTATGTTTGGTGAATTTCTATAGGTAACAAGAGTGGCATATGAATTAAAAGAGTCAACCTTTCTTTGAGATTTCTCACAATATTTTGTATAAATTGGTCAAATTCAAATTGTTTTGAGAAAGTTCTAAATCAACTGTGTTAAAAAAAAAGACAGGTTGATAGATTTTATAAAGGAAGTTTATTTGTAGTGGGTATTGAAACTGAACTAAAGGATAAGGTTGACATATGTAATATTTTAAAACTGTTTGCAATAACTTGCAAAATTAGTTGTATATTTATTTTCTATAAACTTAATTTGAGTGTTAGGAAATGGTTTTGCTGGATTTTGTTGGATTCAACTAGCAGACAAAACATAAGTTCAGTGATGAGATTGAAGTTAATTAATCTTTATTGACCAACCTAAACTGTTTCTCAAATTTTAGGACTAACGGGTGCTATTTACCTCAAAAACTTTTATGCTTATTCATACGATTCTACTTGCTATTAGTTATGGCATAGGTAGATAAGCTAATTATTTTAGTTCTGTTAAATTTATTAGAGGAAAATAATGATTTTTCAGGTATTGGAATGACAAAGATGTTCTGCAAAAGTTGGGTGAAGCAATGGGTCTTGCAGTTTCTGGAGAAGCAGCAACTTCTGCAGAAAATCCAGGACAAGATGAAGCAGAAGAAGCAGGAAATGAGGATGAATCAATCGTTCATCATTGTGCTAGTGTTGGTGATGTGGAGGTAGAAAACAACTTGCTTTTTATATTTGCATGAATCATTGGTTTCCTCCTTTGGTTTATAATGAAATGATCTAACTTCTGAGATTTAGTTAATACAGCTGATTTTCTTCTTTATGAATGTTCTGTTATATGGTTTTCATAAGCTGATTTTTGTTATTGTGGATTGAATTTGGATCTATCATCCTTTTCCCCATTACTTCTTTGGTTTTGAAAATGTGACTGGTTAATTCCTCAAATTTGATTGTTGACTTTTCTATTTGTAGATCACCAATCTATCTAATTGTCATGAATCAATCTCCCTCTTTCAAAATTTAATTCAATTTATTAGCTGGCCTCCCTCTACTTTTTTGTTCTTTTTCTCACTTGTTATTTTCTTTATCCTTTAATAGATGCATCTTGGATCTTTTTTTTTTTTCCTAAAAAATCTTGGACACTTTTGTTGCCCATTAGTTTAATTTGTACAAAACCTTTTGCTGCATTGATCTAGCGTTGCCTGGATTTAGGAAATTTTTGATTTGCCAAGATGCAATTTCAAATCAAGGAAAATATAAGGTTAGACTGACAAGTTCTCTTATGCTGTTTAAGGGATTGTTTGTATACTTGTGGAAACATAATGGGGTTAAAAGACTTCTTACCCACTTCGTTCTTAATATGTTTGGAATCAAAACACTGATGCCACAAATATGGACGTTTTATATTGTACATATAGTAGTTGTCTTTCATACAATTACTTATCTGGTTTTGTTTCTTTTGTGCATCACGTTGCCCTTGAACCTTGCTTAGGCTGTAGGACCCCATTTTGCCTTTAATGACTATGTTTACTACTTCTGCTTGACATATTGAGTTTTTAGATGATCTTTAAATTCCTCTCCAACGTAAGTAATTTTTTTCTTTTTGTTAGCTTTATCAATTTGATTTTCTAGTGAAATTATTGGTGTTTTGTTATATTGTACTCTACTTAACTATTTATCCTTTCGTGCTTGGGATAACGTGGTGCAGCATATGGTTATAGATGTGAACGCATTTATTAAAACATCTATGAGCACTCAGGTCTGAGTGTGCCAAAATTTTATAAATTTAAGAATGGTTTTAATCTTAAGCCTGCAGTTTAACCTTTTCAATGCAAGCAATTCAAGCTATAAATTACTATGGAGTGTCAATTGAATTTTTTCCATCAACTAATTGCCATCAATTGATGGTTAAGAAATGTGAAAACAACATATTTATCCATTTAATCAACCAACACAATCTGCTTAATATGATACTTGATTGACACTTAAACCAATACATAAACTTGGTCAAGTACTGCATACTTTTTTGCTCTTTTTTGTTTTCCCTTACTTTGTACAACATTTTTAGTGCCAAATGTAATAGATATTGTATCTAGCATGTTATTTTGTTACTCGAATCCATGCAGAAATGTAAAGAAATTACATGCACACAAAGATCTGAATAGCAAACTAAAAGGTTTAATGTTAGGGTACATAGATATTTCACAGCATAGATGGACTCTTTTTCTTGTAAATATTTGGCCATTATATCTCATCATTGCAAGGTCTTTTTACAATTCCTTGTAATGCAAATACAAAATCTACACTGTTGTATTTAGCAAGCATTGGAAATTTTGTGGGAGATCTTTTTGTCTATCTAGATTTTTTATGCCTATTTTAAGAAATATACTGTCTGGTTTCAGTTAATTGAAGATATGCTTCTTGAATAGATATTAATGTTCTCATTGTTCATCAATTAGGGTTTGAAAAATGCACTGGCATCTGGTGCTGACAAGGACGAAGAAGATTCAGAAGGAAGAACTGCGTTGCATTTTGCTTGTGGGTATGGAGAGGTATGATTATCTCTTCACTAGCTTTCTCTTCTTATGAGAATGTGGGCATCTTGGGATTTTATTGATTTTGGTGTGGGGGGAAGTATGTACATTCCATAATATTGGTAATGAAAAATCAGTTGACACATGCTCGTGCTCCTCAATTTAGTAAATTAGTGGATTACTATAAACCCTAGGTAAAAAAAATTCAATATATTAGATTTTTATTGCTTGAAGATGGTCAATGCTAAAACTTATATCAACCTTTCAAATAAGTAACTAAGCAAATGAGAATCTTTACAAATGTTATCTATTCCTGTTTGTTAATAGAGCTCTGATGGTTGCAAGATACATGGAACTCAGTCATTATCCTTAGTCATGCTGGTCTCCAGGATCTTCTGTTGCCCTTTTTCTTTAGGGGTTGGTTACTATCGAGTCCTTTTAGTTTAGTGAAATTCACAAGTTAAGACTTCTGCTTCCAAAAATCAATTAAATAACCTTCCTATTCTATTGCCATTCAACTAAATTATCCTGTTATGTTTTCTGTTAAATCATGATGGAATGTTAATTTCCTTAATAAAATTCTGAATTTTTTTGGCATACCACCACCAAATCAAACCTTGAGTTTTTTCTTTTATTTTAAGCATCACGAATCCTGATTTATAAAGTGAAAAACTCATTACAAATAAGAAGCCATTTATATGTTTAGACTGAATTATCTTACAAAACTTATCAGTAAAATTTAGTTTTTTTCCCTCTCAAGGGCAAAATTAGAATAAAAAGTACTCTATTTGACATTTTTTACTCGAATAACCAAAAAATAGGAAAATCTTAACAAAAGAACTATTTAGTTGAAAGGCAAGACAATGCTATTTATTGATTTTGGAAAACAGAGGTCCTAACTAGTAAGTTTCACCAAACTATGAGGACTAAATAAAGATTTGACTTTTTTTAAAAAAAATATTTGTGCCAAGTATTGTTGACTGCTCTTTTCCTATTTCTTCAGAATTTATGTTATTTTAGTCAAGTTCCTAATTGGAACTCATGTATGACGGGATATATGTTATTTCTTGAAATTTTTGTTCTAAATTCCTTTTTATAATTTTCACAAATAAGACATCATGTCAAAGATTTTATGTTAAACTTCACAAAAAAAAAAAAAAATGAATAAACAGAAATAATATAGCAATGTTAACTAACCTACACACAGGTCATCCAAAAGATTTAAAAGGCAATGTGTATCCTAACCCTTCTATATTACCATGAATATTTAAAAAGAAACAACCCAACCCAAATCCTCTTCTGCACACAATACCCAATGCAGCCAGCTCTTCTTCTCGTTTTCTTCTCTTTCAATGTCTTAATTTAACACTTGTGATCTCTTAAACAATCGTACTTTTTTGTTTGATTTCATCAAATGTTGATGAAATAAAAATGAATTATCTTCTCAATTAACTGGGTAATTCAGGACTCCATGAAAATTTTAAGATTTGGAAGGAAAAAGCATGAAATAGGGAAGATTATGAAAAGAGCTGAAATTTGAAGAGACTTAGAAGGAAAAGAAAGTCCGTAGAGGAGAGAAGAAAACAAATGCTTTTGATTTGGTGAAGTCAAAATCCGCCTACCAAAGTAATAGTCGCAGCAATATACAGTTGTCTTTGAATTCAGGGTATTGTATGGGTACCCTAAAAATCCGAATTTATTTAAATTCCTATATATGAGCATCAGTTCAACCTGTTCAGTTGTCAATCAGTATTATTGGTGTACCATACTGTAAAACTAAAAGTGTAACAAATATCTTTCTGAGATCAGTGGGCAACTTTTAATTTACACATTTCATTCTACAGTGAATGAATTTTGATTTAGGGCTCAGGTGTATTTTAGGCTTTCTTTCCACACCTTGATGTAGACTGGGTCCCCTGCCGCATGCCTATTGATTGTACTGTCAGATTTTTTAGAATCAGCTGTGATTCTGAAATCTTTAAAATGTTCTCTCTTTCAGGTGAAGTGTGCTCAAATCCTTGTTGAGGCGGGAGCAACTGTTGATGCACTGGATAAAAATAAGAACACTGCGCTTCATTATGCAGCTGGTTATGGGAGGAAAGAGTGTGTGGCCCTACTGCTAGAGAATGGAGCTGCTGTGTAAGTCGATAACATCCTTATGAATTGCTCTTTCAGACAAGTATATTTCTCTAATTCCTTTGTTTCTTGGTTAATTGTGATACTGCAGTACTCTTCAGAACCTGGATGGCAAGACACCCATTGATGTTGCCAAGCTAAACAACCAGCATGAAGTACTGAAGTTGCTCGAGAAGGATGCCTTCCTTTAACTTGTGACTTGGTAAGGATTTAAAGAAGTATGATAGACCAATTTGTCATCTGTGTGGTCTTCACTGCTGTGGGTTGCTACATCTTGAAGTGTTGTAGTCAGTTACATAATCAGTCGTCTTCTTCTTCTTTTTTTATTTTATTTTTAAAAAAATATTTGTGGGATTCATAGGGCATTTCATGTCATGTTTTTATATTCCCTGGTTCCGAATTTAGTTATTCCTATTGTAAACGTGTCTTCTCATGGTATTGCTTGGAAACAGTCTGTTTCTTGTTCTATCATTAGAGTACCTTATTCATTATTTGTTTGTTGCTGTGGTACATCAATTATAAAGAGCAGCTTACCAGCATTTAGCATTCAATTGCTTGGTTGTATGTAGCGAAAGTTGTCTAAATGTTGGAGGACGGAGCCTCGAAAACATCAAAGGCTACATTTGGTAGAACGTAACCAGAGTTGCAAACAAAAAGTATAATAGCAAGGGCTATATTACTTTGCTTCACAGTTTTTATTATGCAATGGTAATATAATCATAAGTCTTAATCTACTGCTTATTACACAAAAATTCCTTGGTATGGTTTAGGTGAGATTAAAACGTAGTTTCACTCGTTATCGTATGCCTTGTCCTCTTTCATGAATTGGCAGAAAATGACTGAATACTGAACTGGGAGTTTCACTTTCCATTGGCACTACAGATTCCAGAACTTGCCAGAGGATCCAACCAGCTCATGTGGCTAGCAAGCATATCTGTTGATGGGCTTAATGTTAAAATTTTTAAGATCATCCAACTCACTTTATCTGTATTTTTTTTTTTCACGTCTCAGCCTGTGAATCAGAACCAATAAGCGGAAAATGAGAAAGCGAATGATATTTTTTCTTTTCCAAAATCAAAGACCCAACTCGACTGGTTTGGTTCGGTAGTCTGGTTCATTTATTTCTTAAAATTTTTGGACAGATTTTGTTTTGTTATTTACATTCAAAATTGAAGCTACTTAAAATTGCAAATTGAATTGAATTCAGTTATCTCACTGCCAAGTACTGCATGTATCTATGCATACGCGGACGCGCACACAGGAAGAAGAAAGGGAATTAAAATTTATAAATTTTAACAATAGTCTTGCAACGTTGAATTTTCCGATTTGACCACATAGTTTATGATTTGTGCAATATGCAGGTGAATGGCAAGTATTGATTAGTTGATGAATTAATTAATTAAAAGAAGAATCTCTCTTTCAATCTCATCTGTGTTGTTTATGGAATAAGATTAGTCAACTAGTATAACAGTGAAAAGGAAGCAATCGCAAGCAGTGAAAAAAGTGGAGAAGGAACTTAAAAGTTGAGAAAAGGGAAGATTATCCCATCCTCACTTAAATAGCAACGTGTAGGTAACATGCCCTTGCTGAGAAAGACAGCAAGAAAAGAATATGAAGCCCAAATCAAATAGTACAAAACTCGACAACCCATCAATTTTTTATATTTATATATTCTCATTTCATTAGCAGGAGAGATCATTGAGTTGTTAATTCAATTTCAGATCTCATCTTGTTCTCAAGTTGATCTAACAAGTGAAAAAATGGAGGAGAAAAAATCATCCTCTGTATCAGATGTTGGAGCTTGGGCTATGAATGTTTTTAGTTCCATTGGAATCATAATGGTCAACAAGCAACTCATGTCCTCTACTGGTTTTGCTTTTGTCTTTGGTGAGCTCTTCTTCTTCTTCTTCTTCTGTTGTATCTGTTTTTACAGAAACGAATATTAATTACCAGTCACTTATCATCCGTTAATGTTTCAAATGCAATCTGTGCTTCCAACTTTCCAGCAACAACTTTGACTGGTTTGCACTTTTCTATGACGGCATTGGTTGGGTTGATCTCAAATGCTGCCGGTTATTCTGCTTCTAAGCACATTCCCATGTGGGAACTTATTTGGTTCTCAGTTGTTGCCAATGTCTCAATTACAGGGATGAATTTGAGTCTAATGCTCAACTCTGTTGGATTTTATCAGGTTACCAATTTCCTTGCTTTTATTTTCCTTCCTTCCTTGGTTCAAGTATGCAAATAGTTCTAATATAGTTCCTTCTTTTTGCGTGTAGATTTCAAAGTTGAGTATGATTCCTGTGGTTTGTGTTATGGAATGGATTCTTCATGGCAAACACTACTCAAAGGAAGTCAAGATTGCTGTCATGGTTGTGGTTGTGGGTGTCGGTGTCTGTACTGTCACCGATGTCAAAGTTAATGCCAAAGGATTTGTCTGTGCTTGTGTTGCTGTCCTCTCTTCTTCTTTACAACAAATTGTGAGATTTCCTCTTCTTTCAATTGTTTCATCTTTCAAACGTAATGATCATCATCAACATAACAATGGAAAATAAAGTAAGCTCATCCATTTTTCGCCAATTGATTAAATTCACCACCCATTTATGACTCGGGTGTCCCATTGAGGTGATTTTTCTTTTTAAGCCACCCAATTTAAAAGGCAAACCGAACACCCTCTTAAAGAGTCGCATTGATAACAATTCATGTGATTGTAAAAGAACAAATGCATACAAATTGTACATGATTCTTTGCTCTCATGGAATTTCTTTTTCTGGAACAGTCAATTGGCTCTCTGCAGAAGAAGTATTCAGTAGGATCTTTTGAACTGCTAAGCAAGACAGCTCCAATACAAGCTCTATCTCTTCTAGTGACAGGTCCATTCATTGATTACTATCTCAGCGGTGAACTTCTATCAGATTATGCAATAACGTGGGGTGCATTTGTAAGTAATTTCGTCTCTTCACTATACACATACACACGCATTGACGAAATATTTTCTCATGAGATTGGAAACCTTTGCAGTTTTTCATAATACTGTCTTGCTCGCTAGCTGTATTCTGCAATGTGAGTCAATATCTCTGCATCGGACGCTTCTCCGCAGTCTCATTCCAGGTTTTAGGACACATGAAAACAGTGTGTGTCCTTATATTGGGATGGGTACTTTTTGATTCGCAACTTACGTTGAAAAATATAATGGGGATGGCTATTGCAGTTGCTGGAATGATAATATACAGCTGGGCAGTAGAGGTTGAGAAGCAAACCAAATCCAACATTTTATTGCAGGAGGACATTAAACTTTTGACAGATCAATCTTTGCTTAAGGATGTTCAATTTGGGCAATCTAAAGTCTAAAAAGTTCATGATTCAACAAGAGTTATTGTTTGCAAGAACATAAATATATATTTATTTATTTTTTCTATTTTTTTTTTTTCATTTGTTAAACTTATTAATTGATCTATTAATGAAACAAATTGTAGCTGGAAATTGCTGGTTCCCAGAATGAAGCAAATCACAACCAGTAAATTAATTAATATTCCAAAACAAACATTATAATTGAAAATAGGGAAATTAAATAATACAGAGGCAATTAAGTACGGCCTCCACGGAGCTGTTCCAACTCTCCTTCTGCTTCCACCTGGGCGAGAAAAACTCGGGAATAGAGAGCAGCCATATCAGCTATTTCCGAGTGCCTCAAATTACTGTATAATTGTGGATGAGTATAGCTGCACCACAATGCAAACTCAGGGGACTCTTCATCTTCCATTTCCGTCGAGCACCTTGGGCAAACTCCAAGTTTTGGTATTTTTTCTTTAATAGTAGCTGCGCAAGTAGAAGCAAGTACCCATATTTTACTCGACTTATCAAATAGCTTGATCTCATGCTCGTCAGTCAGGGAAGCTTTCAAACCTTTGCCCAAGTTCTTCACATACTTTTGCTTCAAACCTTTAATTTTATCAATGAGCTCTGATTTCTTCACACAAGCAGTAGAATCCGAATGTGTTTTCATATAATCAAGAAGACGATCAACATTATTTGAATCTGTGCTCTTAATGTTGAACTCTATCATACCTTCCAAGAGGATTAATTCATCCATTTTGCTCCAAGTTTGGCTCCATTGTTTTGGTTTCTTGATTGTTAGCTCGAAAACGCAATCAGCATCATCTGCATCTGGATTCTTGGTGGGCTTCTTCTTCGGTTTTGAAGAAGCAGTCATGTCTTCTTGGGCTTCTCTCTTATTCCGTGTATACTTCTGAATATTTTCTTCCGATTGGTCCGATTGGGAGTCAGTCACGTAGCGAGCGGTGGATGTCGACATTGTAAAAACGAGAAAGAGAGACAGATTAAGATTGAATACGCAGGTGAAGAGAGATTATGAAGATGGTGGGTTAGCTCTTTAGCTGGACTCATCTACGCATTATATAGATTTTCGGTACTCTAAAAACCATGGCCTTTGAGGAAGTTGACTCTATTGTTTCTTTCCTTTTTACCCTTTCTTTCTTTTAAGGGAAAAAAAAAATCAATTTACAATGTTGTTTCCTTCTTTATTGCATATCCAATTTGGTCGAGTAAAAATTAACATTAAAAGAAAAGATTCAAACTAAAATTTTTAGACACCTTCAATAGGAAAATTTTGGCATTGTACATATTTTCCTATACTGGATGCATATCTATTTATATATATTTATTTATTTAATAAATGATTGTTATTTAAAGAAATTTCTAGTATTTATTACTGTGAAATTTCCTTTTTTTAGAATAATTAATCTGTAAAAATATAAAACAAAATAGGGTAACATTTAATTAGCATCCGTTGGATGGTAATGCATGAAACAAGACTTTTTTGATTAACTATAATACAATTTAATAAGGGTATAATAGAAAATTTAAGGATTAATAATAAAAAAAATGGATTATATTTTGGAATAAAAAATAAAGATGAATTTTCTATTTGAGTAGAATAGAGTATTATTATTATATATATCTAAGCAACGTGGAGCATTACTGTTGCCATTATAGTGAATTATCCATTTGCCCTTTTACTTTTTATTAATTATATTTTTCATCTTACAATATTTTCTTTTTAATCCTTTTCTTATTCTTTAATTAAATTCTTGTCTTTTCCCGCTTAATCCTTTTATTATTATTTCATTACATTTCTACACAATTTTATTTTTCCACTTAACTTTTTGTTATTTTTTAATTACATTCTTGCCTTAAATTTTAATTATTCATTTTTATTAAGTTATATTTTTTTTAATTTATATAAGTAAAACTTAATATGAGTTTTCCATTGCATTTTTTAAATGTATAATTATAAATATTTTGAATATTTAATTTTGTAATATATATAATTGATGTGCTCTTAATTTATTTAAAAAAATTATTAATGGTTAATTTTTTTAGTTTATTTGATTTATTTTCCTACTTTTTTTATTTTTTAGACCCTATTAACCAATAAATGTCATGTATCTTCTCTTGTGAAAATCATTAAAATTTAAAAATTTTAATAATTTTTACAATTATCTATCAAAACATTAAATATTAAAAGTTGATAATGATTTTTTTAAGAAAAGTACAGATTAATATTTTAAACTTATATAAAACTCTACTAATACTATTTTTACAATAATATTTTTTATTCTTTATTTGTTCAATCAATAAAATAATAATATTTGATATTTAAACCCAAGAACAATAATGCACATATAAATTTATCTTTTTAGACTTTTTTTTTTCTAAATTGACTCAAATTAAAATTTCAAAGATTACAAAAATAATAAAAATTAATTTTTATTTTGTTATATAAATTGCCCATTTTCATTTGGAAATTATTATATATCTAATAGATTCACATTAAAAGACTCTTTTTTATACATTCACATTAAAGTTTTTGGTTCATATATTAAATTGATAAAATATTAGTTTTTATTCAAAATAATGAGTTGTAAAATTATAATGAGTAAATTAATTAAAAATAATAGATATAACACTAATTTTGACCTTTAATATATATATTTAGATGTACATATCATTTAATATAGATGTAAAAAAAAGAAAAAGAAAAAGATTCTTATTGTTTATAGTATTTTATGCATTTATTTTTCAACTACTTATGAATATTAATTGTGTTTGATAATTATTCAATTTAATAATAAATTAATGATGAAATTAATTTCATTAATATTAATTGTCATTGTTATTTTTTAAAAATATTTTAAAATTAGTATAGGTTGATAAAAAATTTATATTGTTGAAAAATTTATAATGTAGTTGTGTAAACTAAGACAAAAACAAACATATAAAATATTTGTATTTGTGTGATAAAATATTTTGACGAAACTCTACTAAAAGTAACATTATCAAATTGTACAAATTCTATTATGATTTCTTATATAATTACGTGCACGCGATGAAGTCAATATAGCATTTATAATTATGTCAATAAGTTGAATTATATGTAAGAAGTAAATAAATGTGAAATAGTCAATCATATAGTGGTTTGGTCGGCCTTTTCACTTGTGTGAGGATTTGAAGATTGAAAAGTCATAGTCTATTATATCATAACAGCATTTTAAATTACATTTATAAATATATAATTTTTGATAATTAATCGATGCATCTCATCGAGTTATATGCTCGTTGTATTATTAAAATGAAAAAAGTTGTCAACCCAATAATGTATTATCTATTTTGTAGCACAGAAAGTAAAAATTTCAAATATGACATTCACATCATGAAAAGAAGATTGAGAGCCGTTCAATCTGAAAAAATTTCTCCCTCTCTCTCTCTTTTTCTTTTTTAATTTTAAGTTGACCTCTTTTCTTTCCTTTTCTTTTTTCATTATTGAATTAAATTAAAGTCGATCTTTAATTCTTTCCTTTTTTTTCGAATTATATAAAAATAGAAAATTATATTTTTACACCATAGTTGAGTAGAAATATATATATATATATTATTGTTTCCAATTCATAAGAGAGGGCAATTACCTGATTACTGAGTAAGATTTCTTTTGAATAATTGAAGAGAAAATAATTTTTTTAAAATTAAAAATTTATATGATATTATTTACAGTTTGAGAAAGTTGAGACTTTTTTTTTTTTTGAAAAAAAATTAAATGAAACAAAAGTTTCCTTTTTCCAGTTTACTAAAATAAATTAATTATAGCATAATTAATGTCAGTCTGCATCTTATGGATCTTCCTCTCTTCTTTCTCTATAAGAAAATTAAAAGGAAAGGAATTTTGCACAAATAGAACAATTATTTTCTTTTTCCAATAGAACAAATCAAATAATTGAAAAGTCAAAAGAAGGTAAACTTGCATTGGCACATTCTCCGGACTCAAAACATGTAAACCTCTTATCATAATAGTAATCTCAAACATTTTATTAAGTAATTATAAAATCAAGCTTAACTAACTAAAACATATAATTAGAAAGCAAACAAAACCAATTAAATTTGGAAAGATTTCATCTTCTCTTCTACTATTGTCTTGACAAGCCAAAGGCGTTTTTTGAGAGCTGCCATATCAGCTATTTGGGATTCCTTCATCATCATCAGCACTTCTTGATCCTTTGGTTCAAGATGCTCAGTATCGTCTAAATCCCATTCAAATTTAGCAGGCACTCGAGCCATCTTTGTCAAGCAGTTCATGCAAAACAAATCTGAAATTGGCTTTGGATTCCCACCACCTGCAGGAGCAGAAATAGCAGTAATCGCCAATATTTGGCTAGACTTCTCCCACAGTTGATGACACAAATCAAATAACTCAATCTCGTGCTTGCCACTCAATGAATCTCTCCCGCCCCTGACCAAGTTCTTTTTATACTTCTTCCTCAACCGATGGACCTTTTCGGTCAGCTGCGATTTCGAGACAGTAGTACAATGCAAATCCTTTATCACATGATCATAAAGTCGATCAACATTGTTTGAATCTCCACTCTTAATTCCTAAGTTTATCATTGCACTTAAGAGGACTGTTTCATCCTCATTGTTCCAGAGTCGGTTCGATTGCTTCGGCTTAGCGTTGTTTTTGTCTTTCTCCTCATAAATATAATCAACATCATCATCCTCTACATCTCTGGTTCTTTTCTTCTTGGATTTCAGCACCACAGTCATGTCTTCTTGGGCTTCTCTCTTCTTCATTGTACATCTATTTTCTTCTGATTCAGAGTCACTCACGTAGTCTGCAACAGAGGCTGGTTTCATTGTAGACATGGAGTACGAAAATGTAAAAGAAAAGTGCGTAAAACAGAGAGAGAGAGAGAGAGAGAGAGAGAGAGAGAGAGAGAGAGAGATTGAGAATGGTGGTTTAACTCATCAACGACGTCATGTATATATATATAAGGATTATGATGCCCTAAGTAATAACTATTGCTGAGGGATTTTCCACAATAGGTATATTCTAAACTAAATGAGAAATTATTTTTTTGAGATTCTTCTTTCCTTTTTGTTTTTTACATATAAAATCAAATTAAGGTTTTCCAAAAGAGGAAATTTGTGTTTTTGTTCCAACGAGTGAGCGGAAAAATATATTTAGTTTGATTCTTTACTGAAAATTTGAAAAAAAAAAATAAATAAATCATGGATCTTTCTCTGTCTATTTCTTCCAGATAATTAAAGAGGAAAGAACTTTCTATGTACTAATGTAGAAAATAAAAAGTTTACATATATACATATTGTTTCCCTTTCTGATCTTTTATTATTATTATTATTATTATTATTATTATTATTATTATTATTATTATTTGATTCTTAACTGTAAATAGATAGTTAAGCCCACTAATAATTGCAATTACAAAGATAGGGTTAAAAATTCTAATAACGTGGCCACATTTTTAGAAAACGTAGTTAAAAAATTGTTTCTTGTGACCATATATTGGACTGCAGCCCAAAATTGTTTCTTGATCGAATTCAAGTTCTGTTCTAATCCCGTCACTCGATACATTAGCGTCTTTATTACACTAAGATATGTTATTTCAGGATTAATGAGATTTTCATAATTTTTTCAAAGTTGAAAAATGGTCATTTTCTTATCGAGTGACCTCAACCCATTAATATTCACATAACATCATTTTAATAACTTAACCATATGTTTGGATTCATAGATAAAATTTCATTTATGAAATGCTCAATCTTCAGGCCGAAACAAAACTTCATATTCCCAATGACTTTCATCTCAAATTATTATTTTTAAATATCTCAAATTTGATTAATTATATTGATATCTTATTTAATTCAAATTCTATTCTTTCTATTAAGGAATATAATTTTATTAATAATTTTTTAAATAATATCATGATTTTGATTGGCTAAAAAATAAAAATTATTATTATTTATAAATATTTAATTTGATTTATTAGATTAGCTTCTTATTCTATAGTTAAAATATATTTATTTACTAAAAAGAGGTTATAGCAAAACTTATTAACAAAACATATAAGTTAATTATAAAACGTAAAAAAAAACTATATGATGATTTTTATAGATCAATTTGGTACTTAATAAAAAATAAAAACAACTAGCGTATAATAAAACTATATGAATCAATATGTTGAAGAGAATATAAATGACATATTGCATATTTAAATCGCTATTTTAAAGGGAGAAATAAATATATCGGTTTTTTTTTTCAATAAGATATTACATTGCAATCTAAATAAAAATTTATACTTTAATTATATAAATAAAAAAGCTAAACGAGTATAAAAAATGAGCATATGACGAGTACAGTCAATGTGCATCGCATGTCATAAAAAGAACTTGTATATATGTAAAAGCTCGATAAGGCTCGATGAGCTTTCGAGCTGAACACATTAGGGTTGAGCTTGACTCGTTTAACAAATGAGCCGGCTCGAGCCGAATTTTTTTTGAACTTTTTTCAAGTTGAACTCGAATAACTCGCGAGCTGACTCGACTCGTTTACATCCCTACTTACCACTAGACTATGCCTCTATGTGCATGGAACATTCACTTTTAAAATAAAATGTCATTACTTTTAATTATAAAAAAATTTTCACTAATTGATTTGTTTATATTTTTTAATTATTGTTATGTTATGGTATAATTCAAAATATCCGGTAAAGAAAATATAGTTAAATTTATATTTCAATCAATTATTTTTCCGCAAAAATTAGAATCATATTTGAAGTTATTTAAAGTCATTTATCTATGTTCTACATAAATATGGAAATAGGTGAGAATAATAAGATTTTCTTTAATATCCTTAGTGAAATTTAAACTATAATAGTGTCATGACCCAAATTCATGGGCAGGACCAACATTAAGACTTATCCAAAACTCCTAGTAAGCTTTAATTACTAACCAATTTAAACTAAACCAATTTCCATTTGTGAATAGTAAGCCCGCATTATATGTATAATATTTATTCAAGTTCACAACCCTGATAAAATATGATAATCATATGTAAATCATGGAAGGTGATTTTCCCAACTTAGTAAATAATAATAAATAACATATAATCCAAGCAGCCACATGAGATGATTCCTAGAGATACTAAACTGAACACTAAATTTGTCACGCACGACATAGCAACATCCACATATAATAGCACCTTCACATAATCAAGCAAGTGGAAGTTAATCTGTGGCGTCACCAAAACCCGCAAACCATCTTCACATGGCATGTCCTCTTATAAAGTGCACATCATGGAGTCGATCCCCATGTATGGCCGATCAATCTTGACTTCATTTGATTAGTCCTCTCCTTATTTTTTTATTCTCTCTTTTCTTTTTCAATTACCAACAAGTAGGGATGACCACAAAATCAAACTAGTCAAAATTGACACTAAACCATAATCAATGGTTCTAGTCCTAAAATCGTAACTGGAATTGTGAACTTAAGGATCGGTTCCGATTCTTCATTTTTTTAAACCGAAATCGGCAATTCCGGTTTGAAACCGTAAAAAATATATTATTAAAAAAACTTTCAAGTTATTTTTTTGTTTTATATAGTTTTTTAAAGTAATATTTAAGAATTTTTATTAAATTGATTTAGTTTTTTTTCGATATTAATATTTGTTATTACTTACTCAAGCTACAAATTTTACAAAATATTTTAAAAATTTTAAAATATATTATTTAGTTTCAGTTCAAAACTAGAAAGAAATCGAAACCGACTATTCCAAAACCGTCTTAAAAACCGTCTAAAAGCATTCGGTTCTAGTTTCACATTTTTTATAACTAGAACCAGCAGTTCTAGAACGATAATTATGCCTACCAATAAGAAACTACCTTATAACTTTTTATATAATTCATATCATCAGACGTCATACGGTGCATAGAAAAGAAGTTACACTAAGGTTTGTATCATATTGATTCTTTATTGGCTATTCCATTGATATGTTGTTAACCTTATTTCACCCTGTTTTAGTAGGGGTGTAACTTGGATTGGAATATTCCAATCCAAATCGAAGTTCCAAACCAAATATTAATTTGGACTGAAATTTTGGAATACTGAATTTAAAATGGAGTGTAACTTTTGAAATATTGGTATATGGAATATGGAATGGAAATAAAAAAATAAAATTCTATACTCCAATCCATAATACTGAATTTTTTTATTTTATTATTCTTTAGTTTGTAACTATATGTTTTAAAATAAAATATTAAATTAAAGATTAGAATAAAATATCACTAACCCTAATTAGTAATTAATATATACTATGTGCTTGAATACTTATACATACTTTCTTGGGTTGAAAAATATGATTTAGTTATAATATCTTACTTTTTATTAGATTATATGATTTGAAATATTTTAGTATGCTAAGACTCATTTAACACTCTTTAATAGATTTGGTGACTACATATATTGATTTATCCTACCACGAATGGTATTATCTTTTGTTGATTTTATGGTTAAGAAATTTGAAACCACCGAGTTTACAACTGAATTTCAATGGAATGGTATGGAGTATAATTTTAAATTTGAAAAAATATTTAGAATGAAATGGAATGCAGTTTCAAATTTCAAAATATTTTGAAACAGAATTAGAATGAAGTCCATTCCGCTCCGTCCCATCTGAATTATACCCTCTACTTATTAGCATCTCCCATAGTAGAACATTTAGGTGCATTCTAAGATTTGTTGGTATGGAGTATGATTTACGATTCACCTAAAAATAAACTTTTGGTTATTTGTCACAACAACTTTAAACTAGATAAATAAATATGTTAGAAATAGACTGATAAGAAAAGTGCGTGAGCTGTTAGCTCCAAATACTTTCCTTTATTTTTATAATAATTTCACATAATTGATTAACAGCCACTTTGAGAGAGAAAATATTGGTGAAATAAAGAAATATGACTAATGATAAAAAGCATTAAGCATTAAATTTATTTTAGTTCGTTTGAAAATCTTAACAATTGAATTGAGACAAATAAATGAAATTTAATTTAATTCATTAAAACTACTTAGCGGTCACTGAATTAGCCACTGATTAGAAACCATAAAATGATTTTTTTTTTTTTTTGTGACCGTGTAGATACCGTTTTATAGCTACGATAATAAAACTGAATTAGCGAATATTTGTGACCGTTTTTTCCATTGCTAAATTAGCGACCAAATTACAAAATGGTCGCTACAGCGGATTAGTAATAAAAGCTTTCGATCGTTTTTTTTAATTATTTAGCGACGCTATTTGGCGTATTTGTTCCGACGATTATTATTGTCCCGCTTTTCAAATCAAGCATTACTCTTACTCGCAAACAGTTTAAATCAAGGTAGGTCTGGAGCTCTTTTATTATCATTTAGATGATCAAAGACGTTAAGGGTGATCATGATAATAGTAATCACAACATCTACAAGTCAAGGTCTCAATCATGGCTAAAATGATTGAACTACAAGACCAAATCATAACATTCTCACATGATTAATTAACCGGAGACAATCACAAGGATGAATTTGGGTCTGATGCTCAACTCTGTTGGATTTTATCAATTCTAAGAAAAAAAAAAAAAGAAAAGAAAAGAAATTTATTGATCTTAATCAATGAATCTGGCAAGACCAAATCCTAATATTCTCAAACGATTAATTATAGATAAGTAATTGTAAATTCATAATTAATTAACTAGAGACAGCATAAATATAATTGAAAAAGCAAATAAAACAAATCAAAACTGGTCTGCTCGTAGAGATTTCATCTTCTCTTCTATTAGTGCCAGGAAAATCGAAATGTGTTTTAGGAGAGCTTCCATATGAGCTATTTCTGATTCCTTAATTAGCTTCAGTTTCTCAGCATAGGCTCCTTCGTATTCCATTTCAGACAATTGAGGTATCTCTGCGAAGCACTTCATGCAAAACGAATCCGAAATTGGCTTTGGATAGTAACCATCAGCAGCAGAAGAATTAGTAGACTTCTTGGTTCTTATCTTCTTCAGTTTCGACACGTCTTCTTGAGCTTCTTTCTCCTTCGCTGTGTATTCATTGTTATCTTCTTCTGGTACTGAGTCACTCACATGGCCTGAGCCACCGACTGGTTTCATTGTAGCCCAACTGTAAAAGAAAGGTACGATAAAAAAAATAAAAAAGAGAGGAACAGATTGAGAATGGTGGTTTCAATCACGTTATATATATAAGAGTAGTTATGATGCCCTAATAACTATTGCTTAGGGATTTTCCAAAATAATAACTATTGCTTAGGGATTTTCCAAAATAGGTATATACTAAATGAGAAATTATTTGAGATCTTCCAAAATAGGTATATGCATTTATTACTGTGTTATGCCTTGGTGTGTATTATTATTATTATTATTATATATTTCCAAAATAGGTATATACTAAAAGATCTTGACCTCTTTTATTTGATCATAAAATGCAGCATTTCTATGATAAAGACAATCTCCTGCGCTTGGAGGGAATATTCAGTTTGACCGAAAATTAACTTTTTGTATAATTTACCTCCTAAATTTACATCAAAAGAACAAAATGACAAATTTATTACTCAAAAGAATTTTAATCTAAATCAAAATATAACGAAACATTTCATTTAGATCAAATACAATTAAGAAATAATTAAACAAAAAATAATAAAAATTTTTAAACCAAATATTCACATAATCAATATTTTCTAATTTTATAATTTTTTTAAATTGAATATTTTGTTTAGTTATTTTTTAAATTAAAGATAAGACACTAATTTTTTATAATTTTTTTATTATCTTTAAATAATTTTACTTTCTTAATTTTGAACTTTTTAAATAGTAATTTTTGTTAGTTAAAAATATTTTTTAATGAAAAATGGGTGTTTATTTTTTTGGTATAAATTCAAGAGTAAATTATATAAAAAGTTGATTTTTTATCAAACTGAATATTACTCACAAGTTTAAATTGCAAAATCGAGCTTTATGCCAAATTAAAAATCAATCACAATCAAATGTCTCTCGTTCATTCTTGAAAAAGAAAAAACAATGTGACTTGATTTCTAATAAATTTAATTCTGTTTATTTCTGAACAAATATTTTCTAGTTATTAATAAATTTATTATTCTACTAAATACGGGTATGCACTATTATCATTACTAGTCTTTTTTATGACGTGCGTTTACTTATTTTTTGTACTCTTTTAATTTTTTTTTATTTATATAATATTAAAGCATAAATTTTTATTTAGATTAAAATAAATATAATTGGTTAATTTGTATTGTTCTTTGTCCTACAAGCTGTTAAGAATCCCACATCAACTAAATACCAAATCCACAAAAAGGCATATAAGGGTGCTAAGTTAGCTAGCAAATTGGTTAGTACTAATCTTTTAACAATGGTTGGCCCAAGTCCAAGTAAGCCCATATCATATATTTTCATCTCATGGGTTCTAACCTCTCACCCAGTCCACCTCTACCCTTTAAACTTCTAATACAAGTTACATGTAATACTATTTCTTATGTACTTAATTCTATTTTTATATAATAAAATGATCTCAAACTGAATTGATAATAGTAATTATTTTCGCAAACTAAATTGATAATAGTAATCATTTTTGCAGTGTTGCAGTATTATTTACCAAGTGTATTAGAGAAAAGAGTATATGTATATATACACAAATTTTTGAAACCCAAAAAGTGACCCAAAATAGAAATATATAGTTCTAGTTTTTTTTTTCAATTTTCTAAATATCATTTTCTTTCGACCCAAACAGATTTAGGATGTAAGAGAAAAATATTAAGAAAATTAAAAATGCTTATCAAGAGACCATTTATTTATTACAAGGGAAATATAAATCTCTTACTAAATTAAAATGATAATAGTTATAAATAATTTTAAAAAAATAGAAAATAAAAAATTATTGTTAAAAATTGAAACAACTCGAATTTTTATTTTCAAAAAATTTTCCAATTAAATTTAATGAACCGATAGCCTGTAAATTAATATTAATATTTTAGTACGAATACTGTGAGAAACCGGATCGAAAACCGATTGAAAAAGCTGAAAACCAGTTAAAAATCGATGATTTGGGCCGAATCGAATCGAACCGAACCGGTTCGACCCAAAGCATCTAGAAAATTCCTTTTTTTTTATATATCCAACGCTGCACCTTCATTTCTCACCCACCATTTCTGCGCCACCTCCAGCCCACCACCGCACCACCACCACCTCCTCCTTTCTTCCTTTTCTTCTTTCTTTCTTTCTTTTCTTTTCTTTTCTTTTCTTCTTCCCTGCGTCTATCTCTGTGTGACTGGCGAGAGACAGCAGATCCACTGCTCGCCACCCAGCCCTCGCCGCCTCTCTCCACACCGCCAGTCGACCTCCGGCCACCAGCCCCATTTCCGGTTAATCGAATTCCGGCAACAATATATGAGGTATAATTTAGTTTTAGTGAATGAAATTAATTGTTTGTAGGTAATTTATTTAGTTAAGTTAGTGTTCTTGAATTTATTTAGTTAATTGATTTAGTTTAGTTAGTTTAATTTTAATAATTTTAGTCGATTTAGTTAATGTTAGTAATATTAGTTAATTAAATTAATTTTATTATTTGAAGTTAATTAATTTAGTAATATTAGTTAATGAAATTAATTTTATTACTTGTAGTCAATTAGTTTAGTTAAGTTAATGTTAGTAATGCTAGTTAATTAAATTAATTTTATTATTTGTAGTTAAGTAATTTGGTTAATTTAATTTGATAATTGTGAGTAGTTAACAGTTTTATAATTTTAGTATTGATTTAATTAAAGTAGTTTAAATATAATGTTATTGTAATGTATAATTTGGATTGTGTGGTGATGTTGAGATTGGAGGAGGATGGGAAAATGTTGTTTGATTAATTGCCCAACGGATGGGCAGTATGGATTGAATATTTGTGAAATTGTTGATATTTTAATAGGTAGATAGTCTAATTTTTAAGGGAGATGTTGCCGAAATTTCGGTAGGAAAATAAAAATAAATTTGGTATAAAAATAAAATAAATTTCGGTAGAAGAAAATAAATAAACTAGAGTTAGATAAAATAAAATAAAATAGAATAAAATAATAATAATAATAATAATAAGAATAAAAGTTATGTCAGAAAAGAAATTTAATATAGAGAATAATTAAGTATAAAAAGTAAGAATAGGAAATAAAAATTATTAAAGGTAAATAAATATTTTATCTGATATAATTATTTTCTGGTGTCATTCTTTAAATTTCTTAGATCGCCCGGGTCCATCTAGTGCTCCTCCAGGACAGAATCAAAGCTAGAATTTCGCTCTCCACCACTGTGAGTAATAATAAATAATGCATATCAACATGCATTTGCATATCATTTTTTTTTACAAACCTTATATATATACATATATATATTTTTATATTAAAGCTCATATTTATTTTATGTTGCATAATTGTATATTTTGATGTATTTGGTGCAGTACATTGAAAGAATTGTTTGAATAATTGTGTTGTGCATATATTGTGATTTGTTTGTGTGGAATTGGGATGAAGTGGGTCACCATGAGACTGTGAGACCGTACCGTTATATGGATCCAGTATGATTACTGTTAGCTGGGTAAATGGGAGATCGGCGCCCCCGTGTGCACCTACTGCTATGATCTGTGTGATATGGAAAACCACAGGTTGGTTTCTTTATTGGGCGCACCTGATAATCGAGATTTGATCGCAGCCCGCAGGGTGGCCTCCTGTTGTGAACGCCTGATGATCTAGATTTGATGGAGATGACCGGATTACCTCCTGTTGGTATGAAAAAGAAAAGAGAGAATGGAAAAACAATGAGAAGGCTGGTCAAGTGAGGATTAGACCGGTCGGCCAGTATGGGGGATCGGCTCCCTGGTGCACATGTGAGAGGATGAGCCATGTGGGAGGACGGCTCATCGGGGGTTCGGTGACTCCACTGACTAATTTCCACGTGATGTGATTATTTGAAGGTGATATTGTTTGTGGGTGCTGATGTAATGTCATATGGTTGACTGTTGTGTGTTCATTCAGTATACTAGGGTGCATTTTGCTTGACTGTATGTGGTGTGTATTATTTATTATTATTCACTGAGTTGCAAAACTCACCCCCTTCTCTCCAAACCTCCCAGGTACTAGGAAGCAGTTGATCCAACTGAAGCTCTGCAATCTTCTCCGCAGAGTTATAAATGTAAACTTTATATTCTTGATATTTAATTTTGAATGTATAAATTATTCTTTTATCAGATTTTTTTTTGACTCCGCAGTTATAGGGCTGTGTATTTAAATTGGGCCTTATTGTTAGCACTACGCTATAAATTAATTATTGTGCAATTAACTGTAGGTAAACTAGTAAGCCCTTATTGTAATTATGAGTTATTGTGAATAGGCCCTGGTTAAATTTTATGTATTATTTGATATTGGGCCAGATGTTTGAAAATTTTATAAAACTTATATCTTAAGTTATATGGGTTTACTGTTTTGTTGAAATTAGGAGAATCATGTAGACAGATTGAATAATTTAGGCTTACTACGGGTCTCGGAGGCCTTAAGCTTACCTGGGCCCTAGTGCCGGTCCGGCCCACGGAAACGGGTCGTGACAAAAATAAAACTCTTTTCAGAACTCACATAACAAAAAAAGTTTAAATGTATATAGATATATAAATATATCAATAAAATGTTATATATATTTTTAAAATTAAAATTTTAAACTGTTAGGCAATCTCACGCACAAATGTTCATTTTATTTAAAATAAATTTTGAAAAGTAAAAAATTTAAAAAATTTTGAAAGGTTTAGTTGTTTTGATTCTATTTGAAAATTATTTTTTAAAAAATATATCCAATCAAATTACAAAAATATAAAGAAAATATTAATAAAAATAATATATATTTTTTTATCTCCCTTGAATAAAATAATATATATATATATATGTATATTTTCTATTTGAAAATTTATTTAAAAAAATATATATATTCAATCAAATCATACAAATATAAAGAAAAAATAATACTAATAAAAAGAATATAGTTTTTTTTCTTTTTTTTATTTCTCTTCAATAAAATATTTTAAATTATAATTAAAATAGAATCAAATATTTAAAAATATAATTTAAAATTTTTAAATATCTCCTTATCATATATATTGATGAAAAATAAATTTAAAAAAAAGATAAAACTTAAAATTTTAAAATTCAATAGGTATTTATTTAAAAAATAATTTTATAAATATATTTAATCAACTAATAAAATGCAATTTTTTAAATGATTATAACTAAAGTTATTTTAGTATATTCTAAATTTCATTAAGAGCACTATTAGAAATTTTATTATTTCTCTCCATTTTTACATTTATATATAGTATAGACTACGTATTTTATATAACATGCGTTACACGTTGATCATACTCGTTATATACTCATTTTTTTATCTACATAATATTAAAGCAGAAGTTTTATTTAGATTAAAATAAATATAATATTAAAGCAGAAGTTTCACTTTGTTATATACTTCCAATGCTACTTTTTATGTACATAATTTTATTTTTATGTAATGAGGTGATCTCAGAATAACGTTGAACCGAATCTTTAGACCTAATCTTTTAGTCCCTAATTTATAAATCTGAAATTTTAAAATCCTAATAGGTGCCTAAAAAGAAAATCAAGTCATTACTCAATCTCCAACCTCTTACTCTCAACTCCAAATCAATATCTATATACAATTATAATGAAAAATAATAATAAATTATTTTACTACTAGGTAAAATTTAAAGAAATAAAAAGATAATCTGAATTGATAATAAAAATTATTTTGCATATAGTTTCATCATTATTCATCCGGTGCATCAGAGGAAGGAATATATGCATATACACAAATTCTTGAAACTCAAAACAGTTTTAAACCTTTTCTAGTTTCTTAAACGTTATTTTCTTTTAAGTCAAATAAATTTATGATATAAAAGAAAAAAATATCAAGAAAATTAAAAATACTTAATTATCAATAAACTATCTTACTAAATTAAAATAACAGTAGTTACAAATTATTTAGTAACAAAAAAGAAAATAAAAAATTATTATGAAGAATAAAACTCTTTCAAAACTCACCTAACAAAAAAAACGTTTCAATGTATATAAATATATAAATATATCAATAAAATATTATATATTTTTTAAATTAAAATTTTAATCGATCAAAATCTTACAAACATAAAAAAAAGAATATTAATAAAAAAAAAATGCAGCTACACAATAAAGAATAGTCTTCCACTCACCAAATTGGTGAAAAAATTTGTGGTCAAGAGGATTCGAATTTAAAATCTTTCACTCATCACATAAATAAAAAAAAAATTAGACCATACATGATTGGCTTAAAAAATAATTTTTATAAATATATCTAATCAATTAATAAAATGTAATTTTCTAATTGATTGTGACTAATATTATTTTAGGATATCTAAAATTTCATTAAGGAAGCTATCGAAAATTCCATTATTCTCCTATATTCTAATATTTATATATAATATAGATATAGATTGTGAATCACTAATGGCTAATATGGTCACTTCCGCTAATCTTTAATCACCCTTTGTCAGCGCTACCAATCAACAATAACAATTATAATTTGCTATTTTATATAATTTTTCATATTTAATGATAAATTTTTATTAGTTTAAATATTTTAATAGTTTTGTAAATTAAAATTTTTAATATTCTTTAATTAATTTCTAAGGTTACAATCAAATATGAGAAAAGGTTTCTCTGAAAATGTTTGTTTTTGGAAAATATTTTTAGGGCTTTTTTTTTTTTTTTTTTTTTTTTTTTGGGTTATTAGAGCCTACAAGAAGGGCAAATGCAAAATAAAAAGAATAAAGAAAAGATTGGATAAGAAAAATATTGGGTGGGAAAAAGGCGCGTAGTGGCAGTTGCAGACACATTATGCAAACCCCTGCAATGCCCCACTTCCTCCGTCAACACAGCCCGCTTCTCATCTCTGCTTCTCCTCTCTGCTTCTCCAAACCCAAATACAAACCCATAACGAACCATTTCTCCTTCTCTACCTCTTCTTCTTCTTATTCTTCTTCTTCTTCTTCTTCTTCTTCTTCTTGTTTCAATTACAAACTTATTAGCAATGCCCTTCCTCAAAGACAAGAATCCTTCGCAAATAAAGAGGAAGACGAAAACGAAGAAGAAGAGCAGCTAAGTAGCAGAAGAACTGGAGATTCAGGAACAATAATATCGTCTTGCGTGGTGGGCGTCCTTACAGGACTCTCCATTGTCCTCTTCAATAATAGTATCCATGAACTTCGTGATTTTTTTTGGGATGGTATTCCTTATAGAGGTGCCTCCTGGTTGAGAGAAGAGCCTCTCTCTTCTATCTGGATTCGTGTCATCTTCGTTCCCGCTTCCGGTGGTTTAATTGTCGCCATTTTAAACGCAATTCGATCTTTTCTAGATGATTCTAATGATAAGAACCCCAAGTTGGGGGCTGCTTTCAGTCCTTTCCTTAAGGCAGTGGCTGCCTGTTTTACCCTAGGAACTGGCAATTCCCTTGGCCCTGAAGGCCCTAGTGTTGAAATTGGCTCTTCTATTGCTAAAGGAATTGGTTCTCTTACTCTCTCTAATAAAGATTCCCAAACAAAGCTCTCTCTTTTGGCTGCCGGCTCTGCTGCTGGAATCGCTTCCGGTTTGTATTTCTGTTCTTTGCCTCTCTGTTTGGAAATGAGAAAATCCATGCTCAAGTATTAGAAATCCAATTTAATTAGACTTGGTTTATACTTAAGCAAATAGAAGATGAATTTTCAATGAAATTTCTCTTTTGCAGGGTTCAATGCTGCTGTTGCGGGGTGTTTTTTCGCAGTGGAGTCAGTGTTGTGGCCGTCGTCTTCATATGCATCTCCATCTCTCACAAACACCACGTCCATGGTTATTCTTAGTGCTGTAATCGCTTCTGTTGTGTCAGAAGTTGGTCTTGGTTCTGAACCTGCCTTTAAAGTACCTGAGTATGACTTCCGCTCTGTTGGTGGTAAGTCGTTATCTCTTTATATAATTGTTGTTATCATTTCTAAAAACCTTTATACTTTGCTCTTTTTCAGAGCTTTCAAATGATTTCCATCATGTAGGTTGACACCACTACATTATTTAGGAGTTTCACTTGATTGATTGCTGATGCTACTTGTTTTTAATATCGCATTGTAACTGAATGCTTCATGATCAATTCTCTTATGTGAAACTTGATGATAAATTTAACTGCATAAGCTTTTCCCAAAGTGTTTATAAGAAAGATGGGGTACATTGCTGCTAAGTCTATTTATCTTATTTTTCAGAACTCCCATTGTATCTGTTGCTTGGTGTCCTTTGCGGCTTGGTTTCTTTGGCCCTATCCAGATGCACATCATTTCTGTTGTTAGCGGTCGACAATCTTCACAGGGATGTTGGAGTACCAAGACCTGTATTTCCCGTACTGGGTGGCTTAGTGGTTGGGACAATAGCCTTGGCTTATCCCGAAACCCTATACTGGGGATTTCAGAATGTTGACATTTTGCTGGAATCTAGACCATTCGTGAAAGGCCTCTCTGCTGATCTACTGCTTCAACTTGTAGGAGTCAAGATAGTTGCAACCTCTTTGTGCCGGGCATCTGGACTAGTAGGAGGCTATTATGCTCCATCCCTCTTTATTGGTGCTGCTACAGGAATGGCATATGGGAAACTCATTGGTTTGGCAGTTGCTCATTCTAGTCCGGTCCTTCAACTTTCCATATTGGAAGTTGCATCACCACAAGCATATGGCCTGGTACCATTCTTTGACACTGTTCCATCAGCTAGATAAACTTTCACTTTTAGATTTTAATATGTGGAAAACTTAAATTTTGAGGATACCTTTTATAATATGTTTTTAGATTGTCTTGCTAAATTTAGAGAAGATTTAATAAAAAGCTTCTAGTAAACTTCAGACTTATAATATCGCGAACTTCAGGCTTCATTATAATCTCATTTGAAGATCAAAGAGAAACCAGATGGTGTTTAGATTTCGCTTAGTGTATAGCTGTCATCTATTTTATCCATAGCCTTCAACTGGAACAGTAAAACCTCCATGTCAGCAAGTTCAATTTGTCTGGATATCATTAAAAGAGCTTGGTATTAACTCACTTTGTGTGGTCAGGATTGCCACAGGATTTTGTCTTCGACTAGCCAAAGAGCCATTATCCAGTATATAGTTTAAGCAAGTACCTCTTGGGGGGAATTCTGCTTGTGCTCCATTTTTATTTGTAATCTTCTTTCAAAACTCACATCAGCACAGTTTCAGTCAGCGTGAGAAGTCTACCATCACACAGGTGGTTCCCCTACTTTATGACTGTCATTTGAGAACACTTTTTCCTTTTAACGTGGATGCTTAATATGCAATATTTATAATTGAATCTTGAAGATTGAAAAAAACACGTTTCAGGATGTTATGAATTTTATCTCCTTTTCAGAATCAGCTCTTGGTGAAGCAGCTATTATCTTTCTACCAATGTCGTTGCATAACTATACAAATGACTTGATAGATAATATATCGAATAAGCTTCATTGACAATTGCTACAATTCTAGTTGTCTGAAGGAGCAAATTGTAACAGACTGTGAATTGGTCTCAAAATAGTTAAAATGATCTTCACTTAGTAATTTTGAATTGTTCGTAGTTCTTTTTAAAAAATTTCGGAATGAATACCCTATAATTATACAAAGTATGTAATTTGGCTGGTCACTGGTAGTTATGATCACAGGTGGGAATGGCTGCAACACTTGCGGGAGTGTGTCAAGTGCCTCTTACTGCAGTTTTGCTGCTTTTTGAATTGACTCAAGACTACCGAATAGTGATCCCACTATTAGGCGCTGTAGGGTTATCTTCATGGATTACATCTGGGCAGACAAGAAGAAAAGAAATCAAAGAGATCAGAAAAGTCAGCAAGGGAAATGGTCTTCCAGCTCAACAAACTGAACCATCTTCTGATTATGTACTGGCTGAAACAGCTCCTTATGCAAGTAATCTTTGTGAAGTTGAAAGTTCTCTTTGTGTAGACGATCCTACTATTGAAAATGAACTGCTAAAGAAGAGAATTTTTGTATCAGAAGCCATGAGAACCCGATATGTTACTGTTTTCATGAGCACTTTAGTTACTGAAGCAGTGAGTCTCATGCTTGTGGAGAAGCAGTCTTGTGCTATGATTGTCAACGACAAAAATATTTTAATTGGACTCCTCACCCTTGGAGACATTGAGGGGTTTAGCAAAATTGCAAAATCAAAAGCTGAGAGAGCTAAGGTATAGAGTTTTTTCTTTCAACAGCCATTCAAGGTTAAAATAGCTTTTTGAACCTTTTTTCTGCTCTTTCAAGGTTATTGTACATAAATTTGAGAAAAGGCCCAAACAAACAAAAATCAGAGTTAAACTCTGGAACAAAATCAAGGAGAATAGATGACAACTTGGAATATTTTGTTATGTTCTTCTAGTAACTAGTAAATTCAGTTGGATGTTTATAGAAATTGACAATTTATCTATGCGCTAATAGTTCCAAGTGCTTGGGAAGCGCTTTCATTCTGGCTATGTACTTTGGTAACCAGATGGACTCAAGTTTGCGCTTTGATCTTGATTTTCGGAGTTTCTAAAGTTTTATCTGTAACTTGCCTTTCTTTCCATATATATCTATGACCGTTAATCTTGAATATCAACTCTTTCATTTCAGGAGCTTGTGGTATCTGATATCTGTTCATTGGATAGTGAAAATTGTCAAGTACCATGGACTGCTAAGCCTAGTATGGACCTTTTCTCTGCACAAATCAGCATGGATCAATACGGGCTGAGTCAGGTTCCAGTTATTTCTGAGAATGTTGAAGAACAAATAGGGAACCCAGTTGGCCTTTTAGACACAGAATGTATCAATGTAACTTGCAGGTTTCTTCACAAACTTTCTACTCTATCTAACTTGTGCTTCCTTTAGATAATTGTATCATATGTTTTTTGCATCCATAGTTAGCTGACTGTTTTTCTGGTTTCTCTTTGCTCTCATTTAAAGTTTTGAAACTTGTATATCCTTAATAGTGATTTGTAACACAATTCGTAGTGTGTGGGGGTGGTGTGTGTATATATATTTATATATAATACTTCAATACAGTATAAATATATATTTAGTACTAAATAAAACTATTGATTTATAATAAAACTTTACAAATACTATTTTCTAAATTTCATGCGTACTTAGTATGTCCTCTTTGTCAATAATTTTATATAATGATGTAAAATGATAAGGCAAACTCCATTTGAGAGCCAGTGATGGATTTTCTTCCAGAAGCATTTTTGTTCTCATACAAAATCTAGCAACATCCGTTCTTTTATATGTAGATTGATAAATATAACATTAGTTTCTGAAAGGCACAAGCCTGTCAACAGAGGAGGAGAAAAGAATGGATAAAATCTACTTTATGGATTTTGACTTTTGTTTTAAATCCCATGTCTTTTTATATTCATATCTGACGTGAGTTTTTGAATTGATTTGAATGCCAACAAGAAATGTCACTGCTGTTATATGGTATAGTATTCCACATTGAAATTCTCATGTCATTGCTGTTGCTGATTTATTTTGTCAATCTTTTCTTTGTTTTGTGGGATTGATGCAGAGCTCTTGCAACCAGAGAATCCCTCACATAATACTCCATGATGGAAAAGCAAAGCCAACTATATGGGGATGAATAGTTGGCCTCTGTGATATTTGCCATCATATATCAGAAGTTGGAAATTAATGCCTCTAGTTTTTAGTGAGAAGGTCACATTTCAAACTGCTGCTAAATCCATGGGCATGCATGCAAGAGAGTTCTTGCTTAAGTGGCGGCTATGTTGTGCTTTAAGCAGCAGCTGGACCAATAAACAGGTAAAGAAAAGGACTATTCTTTTGTCATAGGCTAATCTGGGTGGGGATCAATCGCCAGCTACTATGAAGAGATATGATGGGATGATAACTTGTGCAAGGATATTTTGGAAAGCATCGAAGTCGTTGAATTACATGCAACATAGGTACTTCCTCTTCATTGGTTTTTCTCGAATGTTGAAATTGGGAGATTCAAATTTGATAATACACAAGGTTTACTCATCTTGTATACTGTTCATGTATAATTTTTCAAACTGAGCCTGGGATTAGATTCTTCTATCACAGTGATAAGAAGCACATGCTGGCAATGACTGCTCAAGAACTGACCAACTAAAGCACTAAACTCTGGATCTCAGTCCCATGAAAATGTCTTGTGCAACAGCTGTTTATTCTTTTGTTCAGGAATCTTTTTCTGTTGCTTGTACAATGGATGTTAGGTTCAACAAATAATCATAACTGGTTCTGTTAAAATTGTTAACAAGGACAAGGTTAATACCAGTTTACTGAAACTATTACAATGTGAAGTTATGTTTAAGACATTCAATACAAGTTTGCACGTTTAAACCACTCTGTTGTATAAGTAAACCCGCATTTCCAAGTTCATAAAATGCCCATACAACTTGTTTTTCTTTAAAGTTCAAATTATCCATATTGAGAAACTAAATCATTTTAGGACTTGTAAAATTTTAAGACTTTAATTGTTTGGCAAAACAACTTACATACAGAAATTTAGCTGATTTCAACACAGTATTGATCTTCCATTCACGGCTTGGAGAAGACTTGATCGGAGGTCTTGTTCATGTTTTCTTGTTCAATTTTCACACTTGATTCATCAATTTGCATTGGACCAATATCCGAAGCCTGCAAGCAAGCAACAATATCAAATCAGTTAAATAATCTTTCCACGGTTATGGACTCTCACGAATGCAGTTTCTCTGAGTGTGTTGAACTTTTACCTTTGCACTTGCGGACTCATCTACTGTTGTCTCGAAGCCTCTGGGATGCTCAGCAATCATTTTCTGACTCTCCTGAAGTAAATAGAACCAAAAACTATTACAAGAAAGAACTACTAATTGGAACAAAGCAGAACCCAGGATCTAAGTATACCAAAAATAAATGCCAAAGTTTCTTAGAAGGGGAGATTATTTTTTACTAGAGTGAGCTCCTCCCCTATCCAGTTGTTCGGGTGCTTTCCTAACTCGATCAGATTATTATTATTGTTTGACGAAAGGTTCCAATGTTCACAAATCACAAGAACATGGTAAAGACATGGAGGTTAAGGACAGAACTTCCTGAGGGGGAAAAAAGAAAAAGAAAGGAAAAAGAAGATGATGATTCCCTAAAGAAGGTTTTTGTGCTTTATTGTGTTACAATACTCAACTGATTGAGTTAAGATGCACTAGATTGATTCCAGTGAATCTGCAAGCATCTGGTATTCACAATTTTTCGGAAAAAAAATAATAATAATAAAAAAAAATCCTATTCTTCCCAGGAGAAGTATGATATTTCAAGTCATATTTACACAAAAGTGGCTGGCTTGAATAGTTGGCATGCCAAAGTATCATCAAAATGCCTATATTCTAAAAAAAATTTAGAATGATAAAAAAGAGATGAGCTGAGGTTTCTATAGAAAAGGCAAAGCAGGACATACTGGATCTTTTGTCTCAGTCTCAACTATTTCTCTCTTCACTCTGCTTGGTAAGGGCTTGCTGCATGAGGTGAGTCAGAAATCAGCAGACAGGAATATGTGGGAAATTTAATTTCTACTTTTTATAAGAGAGTGGAGAAGAGGGTGCAAAACAAAATACCGGTCATCATCAACATCCATGTCAGAATCCGGATCCCATCTCTCATCTGCATCATCCTGATCTTCATCTGCCTGTACTTGAAATAAAATTCAATATCAATAAGCAAACAGTACGGAACAAGTTAGACATAGTTGTCAAATCGAGAAATAAGATTCCGCATAACTTTTTAACATTAATTAAAAATAAATGCATATATATTTATGGATATATTTCAATTAATTACTAAAAAATGTAGTTGCAAATAATGTATTTATATACATTTCAATTCTAAATTATTTGCTAAACACAAAAGGAAAGAGACCTAATTACTTGTGTAGTTGTCGAGTTCAAAATATCAAACTACAAAGTTAAATTTTAAAATAAAAACAAAGTGAAACTATCAAGCCACTAGAATTTCCTACCCAAATCCATATTTATTCATTACCGTTTCCAAATTCAAGCCCTTCATTTATCTTCATTTTCTAATATAACTTTATGTCCATATTTATATAGCTCTCCTTTCTCTATATTGAATTTTTCCACTTGTTTTGTTGGGTAAGAGGATCGTTTCACATGAGAATTGACTCAAATGGTAAGATTCAAATTGCATGAATCGTAAGATTTACAATCAATTCCGAGTCACCCATGAGATTCAAATCATTTAGCATAAAAATTGAATCGAATCGTAAAATTCGAATCGTGAATCGTAATATTCTGGTAACACCAAATAAAACACAAGTAATATGGGAATACAAGCTAAAACATGTCCATGTTTCGCAAACTGTCATATGGAACAATTTTCATGTTCGTCATTCTACCGCATTTTAATTCCATTATAGGCTCTATGAGAACCTAAATTGTTGTAGAGAGAATGAATACTGGCAGTGCTATATACTTCTACGTTCATGGATTAGCTTATAGCATAATGGCCCATTTTTATTCCCAAAAAACATACAAGCACTAAGCACACAAAAATTTTAAAAAATAAATAAATGAAAGGAGAGGGAAAAATGAAATCTTACAATAGCCAAACCTAAAGTGCCTCTAATTTAGATTTGACAACTAAAGGGGAAAAAAATCAAACTCTTGCAGTAAAAATATATGTTATCACAGCTTAATTAACCATTACATAACAAATTTTATATTAGAGAAGCATCATGCTCCATAAGTCAAGATGGTATCATATTATTCAAAGTCAGTTGTCACAAAATAGAATATCAGATCATCCAATATGATAACATTTTGCTTGTCCAAATGTGTTTAGTGAATAACTAAGATCTCAAGAATGGAACAGCTAATAGCTAGAAAGTTGAAGAACCAAATTTTGTATGCCTTACGTACCTCTGGAAGCTCAGTATTGGGTGGTCTTTCTTGGAATTGGACACTGGGAGCATGCTGAAGCTTGGAGAGATTATCAAGAAGTTTAGAACGTATTTCCTCGAGTATCTGATGCGAATTCTTATTTTCCATGTTACTAGGAGCAACGTGGAGGGTATAGTCTGGACCAAAGTACTCGTAATACTCATGCTGCGGCATCTTGTCATCAACTTCCATTCCAAGTGCAACACCTGTCTGCTTTGCATAACACATATTTACAAAAAGGTTGTCAGTTTATAAAACATTAAAAACAATTATTTCAGTTACCACTAAGATATTCAAGAAAGTTCTCTTCCATATTCAACATGTTAATTTTGAAACTATTACTGAAAAAGAAAAACATACCTCATAGCACCAGCAGCGAGCAACATTCCGAATTGTGTAACCACCACCACCCAGTAGTAATAATGGCACATTGAAAGATCTCATAAATTTAACACACTCAGCATGGCCCTTGATCGAAAGATTAAAGCATCCTAATCTATCCCCGGATAATGAGTCAGCGCCACATTGAAGAACCACAGCACCAGGTTTGAAAACTTCCATTACTTTTCCTATTATTGGCTTAAACAAGTAATGATAGCTCTCGTCATCAATTCCATCATCCAGTGGAACATTAAGAGAGTAGTATTTCCCTTTTGAATATCCAATATCACGTACATCCCCTGTACCAGGAAAATAATCTCCAAATTTATGAAATGAAACAGTCATGACTCTGTCAGTGGTGTAAAATGCCTCCTCCACACCGTCACCATGGTGAATGTCTATATCGACATAGAGAACACGCTGCAAGACAGATAAAGGAAACATTAAAGAGTAGAATTCATATTAGTTAATCTGATTATAAGACTGGATCTAATACTCAAAAACACAGTTGTCAGAGTTTCATGATTCTCAACTTTTCAATAATATGATGTGGCATACAAGTTAACAATTAACAAGAATCATAGACAACTCTACAATTTGCAGTTCAAAAATAATGGCATTGTTCTTGAATCCCCACCATGCTACAAAGTGGCATGCAAGTCAAAAACTGACAGAAGTCATTTACAAATTTACGATTTCCAATTCACATGGTTTCTACTTAATGCTATTTTGCGGTTCTCACAATTCAGAAACTAAACTATGGGAGAGTTTCCTCTTTTTTCCTAACTATTTTGACTATGTTCTTTAATCTCCTTCGTCTCTTCTGCCTTATTATCTAATCAAAGATGGGGCTCATGAACATCAATTTCTAAGATAAAGAATACAGACGTTTATAATGTATTAATGGAATCAGATATGCTTGACAATACTATTAGGACTTGTAATTGCTTAGGAAAAGAGAGAGATATACACGAGATAGAATATTAGACAAACCTCATGCGTCTTAAGAAGCTCCAAGATTGCGAGAACAATGTCATTGACATAGCAAAAGCCAGAAGCTTCGCACTTCTTAGCATGATGAAGGCCACCAGCCCAATTGATAGCAATGTCACAAAGACCATGATTTAATTTAACAGCACCACCAACAGAGCCGCCAGCATAAGTTTGGCAGAAAGAGTAAAGGCCATCAAATACGGGACAATCTTCGCCAACATTAAAGCGTTTGAGTTGTCTAAGCTGGTCCTGCTGGGTTTCAGGGGTAATGCTGCGGAGAAAAGCCACGTAATCATCAGCATGGAAGCGGCAAAGATCCCTGTCTCGAGCAGGAAATGGCTTAAGCACTTGCATGTGCTGAAGCAAACCATAGTGGGCAAGAAGAGCATGTGTCATTCTAATGCGGTGGGGCTTCATGGGGTGACCCTGACCATAATAGTAATTGCCCACCTCTGGATCATAAAAATAGCAAACCTTTCTCTTCACCCCATCAGCACCTGAAGGTAGAGAATTCCCCCCAGTCTCCATTTTTTCTTTTAAATTCTATTATCAGTATTTTCTAAGCAATTACCAATTCTGTACAGCAACATTTTGGACAAAATAAACAACCCTAGTTAGTGAAATTTCCACGCTTTGATATTATGTAAAGAACAAGATATACACAGAACTTAGAAGTCAGCCTAAAACAAGACAAACCCAGAAAGGAATTAAGATACAACTTGGTTTCAAATGCAGTATACGGCAAGAAAACCTATACAAACGAAGAAACCTTTTAGTGCTTTAATTTCATTCTTATTCTTATATAAAGAAAAGAACAAAAAATTGTTAAAAGTAATTAAAACCCATATCAGGCATTACGAAGTTAGAGAAGAATGATGCTCTCCATACAAAAAAGAAAAATAAATGAAACGCTTAAAACTTGGGGAAATGAAGGAAGAATTAGTTACAAGAACCAAAACCCATATCCAAGAGTACAAACTTATTTCAAAATAAAAGGCAGCGACAGAAAAAAAAGAGAGATTTATCAGACTACACTATACCTCTATCGATATAACAAAGGTTTCTAGATAGATAACCTTTCTTCTTCTTCCTTGCTCGCGTAATTTGTAGAAAGAACTATGGAAAGTAAAACAAAATGTTCTTTCTTGTGCTGCAACGTTTTATATATATGAACCGGCTTTGGATCTCCCAACTCAACTCAAATTATATAGTTCGAGAAGGAAAACATAATTTGCATTACTTACTATCAAGCCCAAAGCAGCATTGGCCCATTCGATGGTTTTTATTATTATATTTACTTATTTATGCCAGTCCTTCCGTGACGCATCGCACGTTTATACTCGTTATATAAGCTTTTTTTTTACTTGTTTAATTTTTTTATTCATATAATATTAAAACTATTTATTTATTGCAAATGAGATATCTAGTTCTAATTAACTTTTTCAAATGGTTTCTTTAAAAAAAATTTTCTAAAATAGTTCATTATTTGCATTACATATATAACCATGCATCCAGTCTAAATTAAGTAATAAAGGAAGAAATTTTAAGCCTTCCTAAAAATCGGCGACAAACTCATAATAAGAATTTATATGTGCAATTCTTTTGTTTATAGTATATAATAATCTAACCGGTTTTATAAGATTGTATGTTGATCTAATGAAATATGGTTAGGTAACAACTAATATATATTGAAAAAAAAAAAAGTGTTGTATTTATAAATAAAAAAAATTGAAGAAACATAAATATATATATATATATATATATATATATATATATATATATATATATATATATATATATATATATGATAGAAAAAAGAAAAATTCAAAAGTTTGAAAGTTAATTGACATGCGGAACAATGATTAGTAATTCTAATGAGTTTTAATGTGTGAAAGAATATGTTATATAAATGTTTTTGTATATTTTAATGTATTTTAAAATTTATTTCAAAATTAGGATAATAATTTTATTTTTTTTGAATCAATTAATATCCTAATTAAAAAAGATGAAACTTAAAATTTTAAAATGTTTAATTATTTATTTAAAAAATATTTTTTAATAGATTATATCCCATCAATTAATAAAAAATTATTTGATTTATTTTTTTAAATATAATTTTCTTTAATTTGTGTTATCTACTATATAATATTAAATTTACTTGGATGTTATACGCTTTATTTTTGTATAGTTATTTAAACACAAAAACGTCTTTTATAATTTACCAAAAATATATATATAAATATTTTAGTCTCTTAAATTAAATTTGAGAAATATATTCCCTATTCTAAATTTAATTTGGAAGAATATGTTTACTCCTCATTCTAAGATTAAATTTTATTAATTTATAATGTTCAAAAAAAATTTATTTTATCTAAGTACTGATCCGAGTCTATAGGCTCTTCAAATACACCTAAATCTAACTTGAACAACGTAAGTAAAAAAAACTGATAAAAAATATCAAAACCCACCAAAACTAAATACAACAGAACTCCAAAACTATTAACTACTGTCCCATAAAATTATAAAATCAAAACAGCAGATGCACTGATCTATAATTATACCAACCATTCAAAACCATTTCTTGAGACGAGAAATGAAGAAAGAGAGTTAGTAAGCCAAGATTGTAACATCCCTTCCCGGTCCACCCGTAAACCCGAATAAACCGAGTCGAGATGCTACAAACTGGATGACTTAAATCCTGACATGCTGACATCATAATGTATATAATATTTACAAGACATGATACTGTTTACAAAATGGATTGGGCCCAACTGTGTGCCCTGTACATGCCATAAAAAGGATAACATGAGTATCTACCCTGAAGACCGAGTCTTCTACAGATGAACGGCAGCAGTTGTAAACGGACCCTCTACGGACCAGTCTCAAAACCTGCGAGTTAAACAGGTAACTCGCTGAGCAAATAAAGCTCAGTGGATATCTCAACAAGGAAAGAAACAATAAAGCACATACTTGTATATAAAGAATCATGTAGGCAAACAAGGCACATATAAGCACACATATCATGATATCTTTCATTTATCTGTATGATTTATGCAATGTTATGTCCAGATATCTGTATGGCTCCATAAGGTTATAGCGAAACCGAGGTGATAAGAAAACTGTATAAACTGGATGAATACTGTATACTTGGCTGCTATGGCCCATATATAATCATATCCACTCAACGGCCTATAGCCGGAGTAACAAACTGTATGAGGCGCAGATCTGCTATCCTATGTCGCGACATGGCCTTATCGACATGGTTTCTACCTAACCTCAATGGAGCATAATGTTGGTATGTCAAATGTATAACAATACATCATAGTAATAGTTCATCACTTCATAAATTATAATGTTCGTATGATTTCACATCCTTTGCATGCTTGGATGTTGTTTTGATACATGTTCTAATGTTGTCTTTTTATTTTGAAATGATTGGATGCATACAAGTTGAGCAAAGAACCCAATTACATAGAAAAACAAAGTCCAAAAATGCAGGAAAAGCCAAGTCGCGAGCGCGCCTGTGGAAGTCGCGAGCGCGAGATGCAGAAAATAAGAGACAGTGTGTTATCAGGCACAAGTCGCGATCGCGTACTTGAAAGTCGCGAGCGCGTAGTGTGCCAAATGAGAGACAGTAAGTTTCAGGTGAAAATCGCGAGCGCGCACATGGAAGTCGCGATCGCGTAATGTGCAAAATGAGAGACAGTGAGTTTTCATGCCAACTACGCGAGCGCGCAGTGCAAGTCGCGAGCGCTTCCAGGCCAAGGGCCAACTTCGCGAGCGCGTCTTGCAAGGTCGCGAGCACGAGAAGAGCAAAATGAGAGTCAGTGAGTTTGAAGTGGAAGTCGCGCGCGCGCAGTGCAAAGTCGTGAGCGCGCGACGTGCTTCCAGCCTACGCAGTGCCAGGTCGCGACGCGTTTCCAGCCTGCGCAGTCTGCACTCTTTTGGTCATATCTCTCAATATACAAATCCAATTTGGGTGATTCAAAAACCCATGCAAAGCTAACACATAGAGGAACAAATAACTCTTCTATGACACTTCCTAATTCCATCATTAACTGGGGTCAAAATCAAGATGAAGTCCTCCCCTGTTTTCAACATAAAATCAATACCTCCCCTGTTTTCTCACCACTACCAGTCTCCAACATGAAGCAATATATTGTCTCAATAGCAACACACCTCACAAATTCTCATGCAAAGAAAATGATAAAAATCAAGAGATATCAAACCTTTACTCCAAAAACGCGTGAGCTCTGTTCTAGCTTCTTTTCTCTACACTCTTTGAACTCCCTTCTCCTATACACATCAAACTTCTGATAACTTATCTACAATATAACTCAAGTAGAGACTGAATAACATAAAGCTGCAAGTAATTCTACTTACTTGGAGAAAATTGAGGTTGCCTAAATGGATGAAGAAATATGAAGAAGATGAAGATAAAGATGAACAATGGGAAAGTGAATGGGATGATTACGGGTAAGTCATCACAAAATCAAGATAAATGATGGAAACTTACTACATGGTACCTCAATTGGGTAAAAGCTACAACTTAATACTCAAGCTTGTTCTTTTAATGCCATTAAATCCTAATCCTTACACTTTGCTCTTTTTCTCTCAATCAAGTAAGTCCACTAATAATCCCATTCTACCCCAACCGGGTTTGGTTCAACTCGACTCAACTCAATGCAAGACTCGACTATGCAAACACGTTCAATAATCTCGTATGGACCAATGAACCTAGGGCTAAGCTTACCCTTTCGTCCAAACCTTAGGATCTTTTTCCATGATGAAACTTTCAGAAATACTTTATCACCGACCGAATACTCAATATCCTTTCTCTTTAAATCAGCATAAGACTTCTGTCGATCACTTGCTTCTTTCAGCCGTTTTCTGATGATCTCCACTTTCTCTTCCGTTTCTCTAACCAAATCTGGACCCAAAATCTTCTTCTCACTAAGTTCTGTCCAACACATAGGTGTCCTGCATTGTCTACCATACAATGCTTCATATGGTGCCATTTTAATGCTCGATTGATAGCTGTTGTTGTAGGCAAATTCCATGAGAGGTACATATCTGTCCCAACTGCCTTCAAATTCTATGACACATGCTCTCATCATGTCTTCCAGGATCTGAATGACTCTCTCTGATTGGCCATCTGTTTGAGGATGAAATGCAGTGCTGAAATGCAATTTCGTTCCTAATGCTTCCTGCAGTTTACCCCAAAACTTCGATGTAAACCTTGGATCACGGTCAGATATAATGGATGATGGAACTCCATGTAGTCGAACTATCTCTCTAACATAAATTTCTGCTAACTTGTCTAGAGAATAGTCCATCTTAACTGGTAGAAAGTGTGCGGACTTAGTTAATCTGTCCACAATCACCCATACTGCATCATGCTTCCGCTGCGTCTGAGGTAAGCCAGTAACAAAATCCATCGTGATCTGATCCCATTTCCATGTTGGCACTGTTATTGGATGAAGTAACCCAGATGGCAGTTGATGTTCTGCTTTGACTTGTTGACATGTTAAACATCTTGTTACAACATGTACAATATCGTTCTTCATGCCCGGCCACCAATAGCCTTTCTTCAAATCTTGATACATCTTGGTACTACCTGGATGCATTGTATATGGACTGTTATGAGCTTCATGCAAAATCTTTTGTCTAAGCTCTCTTGTTTGCGGTACAACAACTCTGTCTTCATAGAATAAGACTCCACTGTTATCCAATCTGAATTTCCCACCATGATCTTCCTGTACTTGTTTCACCCATAGTGCTGTTTGTGCATCTTGCTTTTGTGCTTCTGCAACTTCTTGAACCCAAGATGGCTGTACTTGCATCTGTGCTAGAATAATTCCCTGCTGGTGCAACTCCATGCTGATTCTCATTGTTCTCAAAGCAAACAATGATTTCCGGCTAAGGGCATCAGCTACCACATTAGCTTTGCCAGGATGGTAATTAATGACATAATCATAATTAGCCAGAAGCTGCATCCATTTCCGTTGTCTTGAATTCAAATCTTTCTGTGTCGGTAAATACTTTAAACTCTGATGATCTGTGTAAATGTAACACTTTTCACCGTACAGATAATGCCGCCATATTTTAAATGCTAGAACAATGGCTGCCAGTTCTAAATCATGGCTTGGATAATTCAATTCATGTGGCTTTAATTGTCTGGAGACATAAGCTACCACCTTCCTGTCTTGCATAAGTACACATCCTAACCCAATATGAGAGGCATCACTGTAAATCTCGAAGTCTTTACCTGACACTGGCTGGGTCAACACTGGTGCTTCAGTCAACTTTTTCTTCAAAGTGTCAAAGCTCTGCTGACACCTATCATCCCATTGGAATACAACTGCTTTCTTCAATAATCTTGTTAAAGGTGATGCAATAATGGAGAATCCCTTTACAAACCTTCTGTAATATCCGGCTAAACCCAGAAAACTTCGAACTTCTGTGACATTTCTGGGTGGTCTCCAATTAACAATAGCTTCAATCTTCTTAGGATCCACTCTGATACCCTCAGATGATACCACATGTCCTAAGAACGAAACTTCTTCCAGCCAAAACTCACACTTACTGAGCTTGGCATACAGCTGTTTATCCCTCAGTGTCTGAAGTACAATCCGCAAATGTTTATCATGTTCAACCCTGTCTCTGGAGTAGACCAAAATGTCATCTATAAACACCACCACAAACTGATCTAGATATGAATGAAACACGCGGTTCATGAGATCCATGAAAACCGCTGGTGCATTTGTAAGACCGAATGGCATGACTAAAAATTCATAGTGACCATATCGGGTCCTGAATGTAGTCTTAGCGATATCTTCTTCCTTTATCCGCACCTGATGGTATCCCGACCTGAGGTCGATTTTAGAAAACATACCTGCACCCTTTAGTTGATCAAACAAATCATCAATGCGAGGCAATGGATACTTATTCTTGATTGTCAGTTTGTTCAGTTGTCTGTAGTCAATGCACAATCTAAAAGATCCATCTTTCTTCTTTACAAATAATACCGGTGCTCCCCAAGGTGAGACACTGGGTCTGATAAAGCCTTTGTCCAATAACTCCTGTAGCTGAATCTTTAACTCTTTTAACTCTGCTGGTGCCATTCTGTAAGGTGCAATGGATACTGGTGCTGCTCCAGGATAGACATCTATGGTAAATTCCACTTCCCTCCTTGGTGGTAACCCTGGTAACTCTTCCGGAAATACATCTGGATAATCACACACTGTTGGTATGTCTTGCACTTTTGACTGTTCTTGCTCTGCGTGTAATGCACATACCAAGTATGCTTCACAACCCTTCTGAATTAATCTCTTTGCGGCCATGGCTGATATCACATTACCCAGAAACTCTCGCCGCTTCCCAACTACTATAATCTCGTCCCCTGTTGGTGTATATAATGTCACCCTTTTCTTTTCACAAACTCGGTAGGATGTCACAAAGATCACATCAAGAAATCCTAAAATTTAGCTCAATTCAAATTATATCTAAGCTAAAAATAGTACAATTGTTTCAACTCTTTTCTTGGACATGTAGTTAACAAAATGATTTCCGTCTCTATTTATATGGTGAAATTCCATCTGCTCTAAAGAAGACACTATCACGTAGTCAGCAAAATTTGATAACTGTTGAAGGTTATATACAACCTTAGTTACACTTGTCATTTTCTTTTCAACTCTTGATATTAAAATATGATTTTTTAAAATTTTAATGTTAAGTACAAATAGTTATCATAATACTTGAATTCAAGTATTAGTCATTTAATGTCATAATTTAATTGTAATATTAGAATTATAATTAAGTATAAATATTAATTCTTTTAATGTCAATTATAAAATATTAATCCTTAATTAAGATTTCTAATTGGGTTGATAAGGAAAAAAATTAGTTGTTGATTAATATTATGAGTTATGATATAGGTCCTCTTTTTTTCCTAATAAAAAGAAAATCTTTGAATTAAAAAAAGTGATTCCATATCTTATGCTTAAATCGTATCTTGCACATATCCAATATAAGAATCTTAAATAAAAAAAATCAAATTCCATATAAAATCAATGTAAAGTACCAAATTGAGTAAACATAAATATATAAACATATATTAAAGATCTATCTATGATATATATGTGAATAGGGAGGGAAATGATGCTCCTATTAAATTTATGTATTGACAAAA